>NW_017732292.1:508463-535935 GCF_001890085.2 Hipposideros armiger | reverse complement strand
ATATCACCTCCTTTTTAGCCATTCGTCCATCAACAAACACCCAGGCTACCCCCACATCTTGTAAACAATTGCTGCAATGAACATATGGATGCACATGAATTCTTGAAGTAGCATTTTGGGTTTCTTCCCATAAATACCCTCAAGTGGGATTACTGGGTCCTTTGTCTCTTATAGCTTTTGTTGTAAAGTCTATTTTGTCTGATACAAGTATTGCTACTCCAGCTTTTGTATTGTTTTGTTTTTTTCACTTCCATTTGCATAAAATATCTTTTCCACCCCTTTACTTTCCATCTGTGTGTCTTTCAACCTGAAGTGATTCTCTTGTAGGCAGTATATGTAAGGGTTTTGTTTCCTATCCATTCAGCCCTCCTATGTCTTTTGAGCAGACCAATAATCCCATTTACATTGAAAGTAATTGTTGATAGACATGTAGCTGTTGCCATTTTATTATTCATAATTTTGATTTTCTTTTTCATCTTAAAGAACTTCTAATATTCCTTGTAATACTGGCTTGGTGATGATGAACTCCTTTAGCTTTTTCTTGTCTGGGAATCTATCTGTCCTTTGATTCTAAATGATAGCCTTGCTGGGTAGAGTAATCTTGGTTGTAGGTCCTTGCTTTTCATCACATTGAATATTTTGTACCAATCCCTTCTGTCCTGTAAAGTTTCAGTTGAGAAATCAGTTGACAATCTTATGCAAGCTCCCTTTTAAGTTACTAGTTGCCTTTTTCTTGGTGCTTTAGGATTCTCTCTTTGTCTTTAACCTTTCTAATTATAATGTGGGCGTGTTTGGTTTCATCTTGTTTAGTGCTCTCTGTGCTTCCTGGCCTCGTATGTCTTTTTCCTTCACCAGGTTAGGAAGTTTTTCAGTCATTATTTGTTTAAATAGGTCCTCAATCCCTTGCTTTCTCTCTTCTCTTTCTGATACCCTTAGGGTGTAAATGTTGTTATCCTTGATGCTGTCCCAGAGGTCTCTTAAACTACCTCATTTTTTTTCTTTTTTCTCTTTGCTGTTCTGATTGGGTGTTTTCTGCTACCTTGTCTTCCAAATCACTAATTGATCCTCTACTTCATCTAGTTTGCTGTGATTCCTTCGGCTGCATTCTTCATTTCAGTTATTGTATTCTTCACCTCTGACTGGTTCTTTTTTATGGTTTCTATGTCCTTTTTTATGCTTGCTATCTCTGTTGGAGTTCTCACTAAGTTCCTTGAGGATCCTTATAATCATTGTTTTGAACTCTATTTCTGGTAGGTTGCTTGCCTCCATTTCATTTAGCTCTTTTTCTGGAATTTTCTTCTGTTCTTCCATTTGGGATGCATTTCTTAGTTTCTTCGTTTTGGCTGTCTCTCTGTTTGTTTCTATATATTAGATATATTTGTTATGTCTCCCATTCTTGGCCAGGTGGTGTTATGTAGTAGATGCCCTGTGGGGCCCAGTGGCATGGTGTCCCCTGTCACCTGAACCACGTGCTCCAAGGGTGACCCTTGTGTGTGTGTTGGGAGTGCCCTTGTGTTATAATTGAGCCTTGATTGCTATTGGCACTCAGTGGGTGAGATTGGTCCTCAGGCTGATTGGCTATGTGTGGGGTTTGTGCACATTCAGCTATGGGCTGCTGTGTGGAGGGCTTACCCATAGAGAAGGATTCCCCTCAGTGGGCTCTTGTGCCTGTTGAGACCACTCTTTGTGTATGCCACTGGTGCTCTGCTGTAGTCTAAAGCCAACCTCCAAGTATGTTAGTTCTGGGGCTTCTTGGGAGGGGCTCCAGTGCATGTCCAGGTCAGCCACTGCCTGTGACTGGCTGGGAGCTACCTGGTAGGAGCTAAAAACGATCTGCAGCTGTTCACTGTCTGTGTTAAAGTTGGAGACACATGGGAGAGGCCCCACTGTGATCCAAGGATGGCTGCAACCAGTACCAGGCTTGGGTAGCTCTGCAAAAAGCAGGACACCCCAATATCTACTGCAACCTGCTGGCTCCCTTAAGCCTCAGCCACTGATAAAACCTCATGTGGTACATGAGTTAAGTGAGGTGGGGTCTCAGGGAGTCTCTAAGGTGGAAAGATTTGTGGTCACTAGGTTAATGTAGACTCTGGTTTGGTGTCAGTGCTGAGCTGGGAGTGACTCAGCAAAAGTCTCCAAGCATATTGAGGCCAGTTGCCGCTTGCTTGGAGCCCATGAACTCTGATACTCGTCCTAGAAAGAGTGCAATGTAGGCAGAACTGGCTGCTCCCAGAGAAAGTGCCTCCAGTGCTGCGAGAGTTGGGTGAAATGGGTCACAGCTGAGTCAACAGGGCAGGGCAGCAGAGCTCACCAGGCCAATCGGATTCAAATTTTACCTGTGAGGGCGGGCTCAACACAGGAAAGATGGTGCTAGCCTGCCAGCTGCACCAGAAGAGGACCTCTTACCAGGAAAAAGCCAACTCTCCTCCAGTCCTCCCACTGAGGCCACACTTCTCAGCCACACGCTGTATGTCTCTGAGGCCTCCTGAGTCACCACTCCTCTGCTGGAGCCCAAGGTAAGTGCTGTGAGTGAGTGAGTCTGTGTGAAGGCCATTTTAGTAGACGTCTGGGTTTCTCACACCCTTCTCTTTCACCCAAATGGTCGGAATTCCCTTTTTGCCCAGCAAAGTGTTGTGGGGGCTCCTTTTCCTTTCACCAGTACTCTGGGCTGGGGAGCCTGGTGTGGTTGCCTGGAGTGCCTTGCTCCTCCAGGGGGAAACTCCATGGCTGAGGTATCCCTTCTGATTCTCAACTGTCACAGGGAAATTTGGAGGTTGTTCCGCATCTCTACCCTGCCTACCCGCTGACGTGACTTCGTCTTTATATTTTTAGTTATGGGACTTCTGTTCGGTTAGCCTTCAGATGGCTCTCCAGGTTGTAATTTAGTTGTAATTTTAATGTGTTCATGGAAGGATGAGGGTACAGTGTTTATCTACTCTGCCATCTTGGATCTCCCATTTTATCATGGTTTTGAAGTTCGCAAAATTCTTAGACATATTTCCATATGTTAGATATACTAATTTCAGGGTGGCCATAAAGTCTAGAGCAGATGAAAAACATAATAGTTGGTTACATTACAAAAAGGTTTTATAAGATAAAATTATATGTTCTATGATTCTGGACTTTAAGTCCATACTGCATAATTTAAATAAAAATGAGCACTTAATTTTATGCAATTAATACTGGATAGCATATAGAATAAATCAGGATTTCCAGCCATTGTGCTTGGGTTCATCATACATGAAATTTAGACAATTGTAATTTTTAGCTAATTGTAACTGTGGAAATTAAATCTTAAACATAACTGTCCATGCAAAAGCATTTTTAAAAAGGAACAATGGATCTTGAAATTTGGGGAACTGTTGGTCAAAAATAATTGTTGAAAATTCAGGATTTAATAATAGTAATCACTAAAAGTCGGAGGTAGGAATTTCTATTGAATGAGCAACAGTGTCTCAGAGGTTTGTCAAAATAGGCAGTCACATATGATCTTGACCCAAGTTCTGTGCACGTGATTATGAAAGGTAGGGATGCTCACTAGAGGGTGGGCAAGATCAAATACACCCGATAGCTGAGATTAAACATCATGCTCATATTGAGAAATGAGTAATATGGGTCTGGAAAGGTTTTGAGGAAAATGTGACAACATAGACATTATGAAAGATGAGTCTACCTTTTGGGTTTTCTTTTAAAATGTAGCTAATTTTAAAACGGTCTTCCTGAGAAAGTTGTTGGGAGTGTGGCAAAAAAGACGCCATGCTAAGGTGTAGAGAGCTGCCTATAATTCAGTGGATACTACTGTTCATGTTTTTACTAGTTCCACTATTAGACTGCTACTATGCTTATGTTAGCATTTGGGAAATGTGTTCATTTTCTAATCTGCCTTAAAATGTCATGATTCTTTTTTTATGTTGAAGAAAACATGAGTTGTTTCCTTAATTTTTGTTTGTCTTTTTTTTAATGCAAAAGTACAGTAAAAAAAAGTAATACCATTTTAATGATATTTAAGCCTCTTTCTTTTATTGGTCCATGATTTACTTTTCTCATACTACAGATCTTTCTGTTGTTTGTAATGTTTCTTTCCTTTTTTTTGTTTTATTGTTCTTTTTTTTTTTAATTTCACTCATCCTCTACTCTTTTAGCCCTCATATTGATCTTCAGTCTTTCTCAAAGGTAAATCATCGGAAATCTAAAACTTCTTGGCAGCAGAGACAGCATTTTTAAAATCTACAAGAACAGCACTTCAAATTTTAGAGGCTCCCCCCTTTCTTTCTGAATAGCAGTAAATCTGCTATTGTTGATGTCAGTTTAGACTGCTAGGGTTAAAATGACTTGGGAGACTGAATTCATTAAGTACTTTTGATGAGAACGAAGTTTTTTAAAGACCATTTTCACAATGAATAACTTGCGATGTACTCATACAGCAGAAGCTAAGTATTATTCTCTAGCGGAAATGAATTGTTTAGGTTGAAAGAACATGTAAAAATATTGGAGCAAAACTGGTAACAAAACAAAAAAAAAAAAGAGAAAATGATGATGCATTCAGACCTTAGACTGAATCTAGAACACTTTGACTCTGGGAAATTCTCTCTAATTCTCCCTGCTATAGTATTTCCATCTGTAGAACTAAGGAACCAGCTCTGTTAATTAGCAAAGTTTTTCCCAATTCAAATAAATCTATGAGAAATACTTTCAGCAGAACAAATGTAGATACTAATTCATCATTACGAATGATGAAAATTGTTAACTCCCTTTTCTTACCGAAATTCATTGTGTTAGTTTTAAAAATTAAAAAACAAACAAATAGAAAAACACCACTTAAATTCATCTTTAAAATACCAGATTCTCAGTTAGCTTGTAGCCACCCGTGGGAAAGTGCCCCACAAGAATTCAGTAAAAGAAAAGTGACAAAATATGCCTCAAGATACTAATATTTTTTGCAACTGTATTGAATACCATAGAGTCTAAAGGATATTTGTTTGATTTATGTTTTAGTTGGTGTCTAGTGTTAAAAACCCATTACATTTTTAGGAACCCCTTTTAGTAGAAAAAATAGTGGTGGAGTATCTTAAGCAGGTACTACTTCTGGTTCCTTTAGAAATAACTAAAATTCAAGACGTACTTAATATAAAAAGATGTGCCAATTATTAATGTTATAGATTTGCATTGAAATGAAGAACAACTGCTTATTTCTTCATAATGTCATTTATGACATTTATAATTCAAAATATTTCATCTGAATTTGGACTCTAAAGCACTGAGAAGTCTCACAGGAAATTCAAACTTGTTATTTCACACCGAAACTTCATAAATCTACAGCTCTCACTTAAGCAAACTTTCCTTAAGTCAATTTTACTTAAACAAATATTCACTTAATTAGGGATATATTTGTGCTGCTGTTCAAAGGGCAATATTTGCTCAATTAAACTGTAGACATTATTTCTGAGATGCAAATATGATCTCTGAAATCTTGAGCAACTTGCTTAAGGCCATGTAGCTGGTATATCATGAAAGGAAGTATATGAGCATGGGTACCCCACACTGAGTTTATGCTTAATCATTTTGCCATCTTGCCTCTGACATATGGGTGTAAGAAAAGAAGACTCAATGCTTTTGACCTACATAAATATAACTCAATATCAAAGTGTACTTTGATCATGGATCATTTTATAAAATCTAAGTACACATCTAGGTGAAAAATACTTCATTTTATGGTAGGAAACTCAAAAACTCAGAAAATACAGGAAGCACACAAAAGAGTGCCTAAAACAGAAAAAAAACAAATCAAATACATTTTCTTCTCTCTTTCATGTACTATTTAAAATGAACCAAATGTTAAATAAAATGAAGAATGAGGCAAAGATCAATGATACTCATATAGCTCAGTCAGTAGTTATCCCCCTAGCCATAGATTTTATTCTGAATTCTACTAATGACGTTGAAGGTATGTCCCTTGAGAAACAGGTAAAACCAAAGGGTGATTTTTTTCTTCAATTTAGATTAGAAGGACAATGACATGAGGGATTAAAAATACACAAGAAGAAAAGGATGATTGATAGAATTTCCCAAAGCAACCATTAGCATCTTGAACCTAGGCTGCTGGAATGTATTTTCAGATAAGTAACAGGAACTGAGAGAAGAATGTATGAAAAGTTATGAGATAAAAGGGAGCAAATTGTGAATTGCTCACTCTTGATGTGGGTGACTATGTTCTATTAGAGCAGTGTCTCTCATTCTGTGAAAATGTCATGGCAGTGTATTAAAGAATCCTTCAGAAATGAAGAAAATACTCTCAATGAATATTTAATATTTCTTTTGAAAAATGCAAACTCCATCTGATGTACATTGTTATGATTAAACCAGTAAATAAGAACTAAAAAAAGGAACATCACATTTGCATTTGATGTTTGCCTTAAAAATGAGAAAGTGTGAACTACCAAAGAATAGATTGGCCGGCATAGGTGTCACTTTGTTTCCATGATTATGCTAAGAAGGTTAAATAAGGTCTTCAATTTATTTGATAATTGCCAGCATTAGACAAGACATAGTTATTAAAAAGTCAGAAAGGTTATGCATTAAATCTGACATCCTTATGGAATATTAAGAGTATTTTCATCCCATTTTGAAAATTTGTTTATCTGGTGTAAAAAGTTTAAAAAATACACAGCTCCATTATATTTTAAATGACAACTAATATATGTTCTAGAGCAGAATAAAATCTTTCCCTTTACTCTTCATCTAATAATGAAAAAGTGTTTTTATACCATAAATCAATGGCACAGTGTCATGCAGTAGAAACCTGAACAGAGTGAAGGAAGTGTGTTTCCATCCTTAGTGCCCACTACACACAGGCACTGCGGACCCAGATGGGCTCACCCATGGAGGACGGCCCTCATTCAAGTTCTAACAGAACTAGAACACTGATAGAAGAGGCCATCTCTTACCAGGCCACAGTGGCTTGTCCTAGGGGCAGACACAAGCCAGACTTCACAAGCTGTGGGCTTGTGAGCACAATCATGTCAGCTCTCTCTCAGGTTTTTTCTCAGTAAATATGAAGCTTAGGATGAACAGCACCAGGAAAAGTCATCGGGAATTCCCCCTGTGCAGAGCGCAGGCAAGACAAGATGGCCTGGTCAGACAGCACACGCTATCGCCACACAGTGCTGTCGCTCTTCCCAGGTGCTGTGTGAAGTCACTTATCTTTCTGTGCTTTGGGGCTGGGCACTGTGGTTGTACGTTACATCTCTGTTGCCTTGCACTGATCCATACAAATAATCCCAATGCGCCTCTTCCTCTAGGCCCTGAAAACCTAACCAATTATACCATGTCATTTACATATGATTAAGCTGTATATTTTTTAAACTTTTTACACCAGATAAATAAACTTTCAAAATGAGATGAAGGTATTCTTCATATTCCATAAGGATGTTAAATTTAATGCACAACCTTCCTGACTTTTTAATAACTATGTCTTGTCTACTGCTGGTAATTATCAAATAAAGTGAAGGCCTTATTTAACCTTCTTAGCGTAATTACAGAAACAAAATGATGCCTATGCCAGCCAATCTATTACTAGGTAGTTCAAATCCTCTCAATTATATTAAAAATGCTGAATTAGGAGTCAGAGCATCTGATGTCTAACTTACTCTCTACTACCGAGTAAAGAGATTGGAGTGAGTCAAAGCATTAAGTCGCCTTTGCCTCAATTTTCTTATCTATAAAATGGGACTAGTAGTAAGCACATTCTTTACCTACCTCATAGGTATAATGAGAATAAAATACTGTATGAAACAGTGCTTTTTGAATTGAACACATTATAAAGATGTTAGCTAAATTATTCTATGGAACTAGAAAGGACTATAATTTTACCACCACAAATTAAGATGCCTCCTTTTATAAGAACAGGATTTAAGGAGTCATTTATGCTAGTTTGTGTTTAGAATGTGTGTGACTTTTTGACATGGTTATCTTTATTTTTGAAAGAAAGAAAATAATAGAGATTTTAAGAAATAAGAGTTTCTCAAAAAGAAATTCTAACCAGCTATATTTTTAAGCAAAAATAAGACTCTGCATATGCAACTTAATCTTATATTTTGGAATTAGGAACCCAGCAGTATACATTGTAGGTTTCAGCAATACATTTCGACTTTTGATCATGCATGGCCCTATAACTAACTTATCCAATGGCATCCCACTTCCTCACAGGGAAAATTTGCCTCCATTCAGATGAAACGTGGGTTTGCCACAGTTTGGATCCAGGCTTTCCTAACTGTAGAAGCTCTAGGGCAACTGGAACAACTGGGATGTGATTGGGAGACTTTTATGTTCACCATGCAAGTCATTGGTATGTTCATGGAGACACCATTATGGCACATGTTGATAATGATAGGTTATTTAGAAGAAATTTGTGACTTAAGAGCATATCACAGATTGTGGACAATAAAAGACAACACATGGATACTTCCTGTGTAACAGGCTTTTAAATGCTACGTGTGTATTAACTCAATCCTCAGAGCTACCCTATGAGATAATGTATCCGTTTCCTGTTGCTGCAGTAACAAACTACCATAATTTTAAAGGCCTGTAACAACACCAATTTGTTCTCTTACAGTTCTGGAGGTCAGAAATCTGAAGCGAGTCTCATGATGCTAAAATTAAGACGCCAGCTACGCTAGTTTCTTTAGGAAGCTCAGGAAAGAACCCCTCGCCTCTTCCAGTTTCTAGAGGGAACCCTCAAGTTCCTTGGCTTCTGGCCACATCCCCTTACTACCTGCTTCCATTGTCACATCACTTTCTCCTCTTCTGTAGTCAAATCTCCCTTCTTATAAGGATGCTTATGATTGCATTGGGCCTGCCAAAAAAATTCAGAGCAATCTCCCAATCTCAAAATCCATAATCACATTTGGAAAGTCCCTTTTACCATGTGAGGTAACATAGTCACAGGTTCTGGGAATCTCAGACATCGACCTCTTTTGAGGGGCATTATTCAGTCTACCCCAAGGAACTGTAATTGTCCGCATTTCATACGTGAGAACACTGAGGTTTAGGAAGAGATCAAGTAAGTTGTGTAAAGCTATACAGCTAGCAAATAAATGGTAGAGTCTGAAATCAAATACAGTAAGTCTCAAGCTATTGACCACTATGTCATTCTGCCTGAATGTGAAACCTTGGAGGATCCATTATAACCTGCACTTCCAAGTAGAGATTCTAGGTCAGAATACTGGGCCCAGCCTGAAATGGCATTTCTCAAAGCGGGTGAGTTAGCTACTTTTTCCCTCTGCCCTCACTAGTGTACGTATATGTCGATAGTCCCCAGACTTCGGTGACACAAATATCTCACCAACTCAGGTGTCCTAGATGACATTAAGTAACCAAGGCAAACTTTCTGTGATACCTTTATTGCTGAGAGTCTATTTTTTGTGTTTCTCTAATAGCAGAGCTGCATGTTACCCGCTCTCTATGGTGGGGTTTCTGTCTTTTGTGTGTGCCCAAATCACCTGGGGTTTAGTATAAAAGTGACTACCTGGACAGCATAACAGACCTACTCAATCAGAATACCCCAGTGTGGGACCCAGATGGGGCCAGACATGTTCTTCTTGTTATTATCCTGACACACACCAAATTTTGAATGTCACTCTAGGATGATGTCTTGATTCATAATCTAAAGCATCTGGCATCTGTTCACCATTTTGTTTCCTAAGGGACATTTGCTGACATTTTTTGGAGACATTTATTGTTGTCACAAGTGATGTGATGCTGGTAGCATCTGGTGGGTGGAGGTCAGGGATATTACTAAACAACCTACAATGTACTGAACAGCCCCCCACAACAAATAATTATCCAGCCAAAAAAGAAGCCTCTCTAAACGGATGTGAGAAGATGATGAAATAGCTTATTTATTAACTTAAATCCAGTCTTCTTCTCTATACAAATGTGTTTCTTTACATCAATAACTGAACTTAGCTTTGACTTTGAAGTGAAAAACAAAAAGGAACAAACAGGTAGGATAAAAATTGAGCAACTTTCTACATGCACAGGACGGAGAAATAGTAAGCTTACTATGTCAATATTTTAAACGCATTTTATAAAAAGCAATCACTATGATTTACTCTTCCCCCAAAAGCAAAAATGACTCTAGGAGATAGTTGAGCAGCCCATGCTTTGTTTATTGTGGTTCACTGTCATTGTGTGAGTAGATTCCAGTCTCTGGTATGATAAACAAATTGAGAATAAGTACTTACCAACTTTTACCAGAATATCTAATCTTGTCAGGCTTAGATCTATCTATCCCCTACAAGCTGTGTGTCCATTGGCAAAATAACTAATTTTTTAAAATTAATCCAATTCTCAATTCCCTCATCTATAAAATGACTGCCAGTTTCATGAACTCCAATGTTACATAGATTCTCATATCTCTAAATGACTGAAGAGAATGATGTATATGTAAAACTCTATCAGTTTAATGGGAACTCCTTTTATTGAGAACTTACTAGGCACCGTGGCACTATGCTTAGCTTTTTATCCCCCCCCTTTTTTTACTAACAAATCTAAGAGGAAGAAATATATATATATTATTCTAAAAAGGTCTACCCATGGTCTTGTCTTCTAAGAAGTGGGATGATAAACCATACAAGTGAGAAAATAAATTCTGTGCTGCTGACTTTCTAGTGATAGAAGGACAGAAGATATAGCTTTTTCATTTGTTTGTTTATTTGTTTAATAGTATAGTTTTGCCAGCTATACTGTTAAGAGGTGAGAACCTCAGTAATTATTATTTTTATTTTGAATAGCAGAGAGTTTAAAGAACCTAGACATAAAAGGAGAGTCGGTCTGTTAATTAAATCACTCAACAAAAATTCTATTATTGAATTACATACAGCATTTGGAACACTGGAAATACAACAGCAAACAGCAGAAAAAGCCTATATTTTCTGAGTGTTAATGCTCTGGTGGGAAGAGACCCAGATTTTTTGGCAATAAGACAAGAGTCCCTTCACTTCATGGGAATATGTAAAAATCATGGAAACGGACTTGGATTTCACATTGAATATGGATTACAATGGTTGATTTGGTTTCTTCTGAATTATCAAGGTCTGGATTGCATAAATTAATCTGGGTTGGGAGTACGTTACTCATACACAGAGGGTGCCAAAGAAACATATACATGTTTTATGAAAGGAAATAACTATTAAAATTGTACAACTCAATATATAACAATTACAAAGGATGAATTCCAGTCACTTGGCTTCGACAATTATAAGAGGTGCTCAAAGTGGTTACCATCAGCGTCCAGACACTTCTGATGATGGCGAACTACTGCTAGAGCAACGTTGACCAAAGTGCCACTTGTATACATTTTTTGGCACCCCTGGAATTATAGATGAGGGAATTTAGATTTGGTAATTATTTATGGGTGAAGAGATTTGCCCATGGACACACAGTTATAAGTGTTGGATCAATGAATGCAATTCCTAGGACTTTTGAAATCACCTTGTCACACTATAGTCAGTTGTGATGAAAAATACAGAAGTGAGATTAATTGCCTAAGTATGATTTTGTGTATCACAAGATGGGCTGAGCTTAAAAAACTTAACATGGTCTATAATTAGTAATATCATATTAATTGAATAATATCTTTTATTGTGAGTTTCACTTACATGTTACTATTTGGTCCTTAGTTGATCTTAACCATCTAGTGTACTCTAAATAAAAGAAAATCAAATGAATAATTTGCAAAAATATTTATAATGTCTAGAGTTAAATAGCATCTACTAAGTTTAGGTATGATTGTAGAAATCGCATATATATTTTTATTAATTTTCACAGGAACCCAACAAGGTGGTGTTATTGGTTCAGGGTTTTTTTGGTTGTTGTTGTTTTTTTCTGACATAACTGATAGCTCTCCAAATTCCCACAGATATTACCAAAATTAAAATCTGAACCTAGGGATATAGGCTGTTAAAGTAAGAAAAGACAGATTTGGATTTTGAAATATAAATGTTATTTAGAAACTTGTATATTTTAGTCAGCATTATCACCTTAAATCTCAAGGACCAAAACTATTACTACTAATAATAATAATATAATTTTGTTATGAAAATTTATAAACTAAATGAGTGTTCAAGAAAATTAAATATCAAGTTTCAATTTTGTTTAAAGTTATGGTGTTTATACTTCTGAAGCGATTAAAGCTTAAACCGGCACTGAGACTCTTGAGACAAGATAGGTAGCATCCCTCATACTGGCCAGAATAATGAACTGGTAATCAAGCATTGCTCTTGACAGAAGTAGAAGTCAAGAGTAAGAAAGAAAAGTGATAGGTTGTCCCTAGATGTTGCCAAGCAACCTGGTCACTTAAATTCTTAAGGATTACTCTCTACATATGACCTCATTTTGACATTTTACTAAAAACATTTTGTTTTTAGGCATAGCATTTTTGCCATTGCTTTAATAGAAGCAATGTTAAATTGCTCTTATAACTCTCATTTTTAATTATTTTAGGCTTATGGAAAACCTGGATTTCTGCAATACCCAACTTTGTTTTGTAATTAGGCAGCAGCTGCAATTCATTCTTTGCAAAAAGATGCCACAGGGAAAGCTATTAAAAATCTATGTAACGCTGCACACTACACCTGTTTGTAAGGTAGACTATTAAAAGGCAATTTGCTACATGTGGGTTGAATTGTAAGACAAATAATATTTACAAATATGAGCAACTAAATTGAAAACTGCTCATTATATTTATAGCACTCTGCCATATAATATTCAATCTATAAATATAAAACTTAAATTGTATTTAAAGTGCAACCAAATTTTTAGAGTGAAAGGGCAATTCCCTGGAATGCAATTGAAAGCAAAATTTAGAAAAGTGAATGGAAAAACAGATTTAAGGGAAACCCATTATGTAAGAAAAATACCTTGCAGCTTAAGGTGGAAATAGTATTTACAATATGCAGTGTGAACTTTAGTGAATTTCAAATACTCTGAGAATCAACTTGTACAGAAATCATGTCTCTAAGCTTTGAACACTGGGATTTGAAGTAGAAATTACTATATAAATCGTAGGAAATTTTTAAATGGATAATTTTACTAAGAAACTTTCTTTGAGCTTGGCATATCCCCTTCAAAGTAAAAGACATTTTATCTCTTTATACCAGTGTTCTAATTTCATAATTATGATACATTGAACAAGTAAAATATTTATTGACAAAATAATTATTATTAAAAAACGTTATACTATTCTTTTTACCCCCGTACACATCAAATTAGTTATCAGGTGAAAGTACTAGTTGTTCATTTTTTGTAGCCATACAGAATTGTCCTGTTCATTTTGATGACTATATTATCAAAGCTGTTGTTGGGAGAGTGAAAAATGAGAGATGCTGGGATTGGAGTTTTATTATTTGGTTCCAAGAATGACCATGACCTAATTTTCACAGTGTTCTTCACACATATCAATCTACATGCAACCCCTTTGCTTCTTCTGTTTTTGCACAGACATCTTTTATATGTTGAAAGAGCTGGGATGTATATTACTCTATCTCCTGTTTGCAATGCAATACAATCTCAAAATTATCCATTTAAAAAATGTTACCTCTTCCACTCTCTCTCACATCCTACCCGGTTAACTGCTTCTTACTGGAAATTTCCAGACACTCTTTACTTATGGGTATGGTAACAGTTATCACACTGTACCATTTTTTTAAATTTTATGAATTACAATAAAAAACCCTTTAACATAAAAACTCCTTGAAGATGAATATTATTTTATATCAGTATCACTGGCATCCTATCACAATAGTTGACATTTTAAAGATGCTTGGAATTTTAGGATTAACAATGACATTTTAATTTTTTCTGCCATGTATGTTGCTGCACAGTCCATGCATTTGATAATATGCAAATAGATGTATGTATAGATAGACTATTTATTTGCATGTTATCAGTTGCATAGGCAATATACACATACATATACATATTGCATATATAGTTACATATATATGCATACACATGTGTTTGTTTATATAAAAATCATATGTTAATATATTTCTTCCAAGGTGAATATCTCTTATTCATTCTTGTTAAATCAGGATACTTAGCATATTCTTGATCCTTGATCTTTGAATGAATCCTATTTTATAGAAGAAATCAAAGGTGTGGTTGAAACTAACTTTTAAAATGTTAAGGAAATTTTTAAAATGCACCATGACTCCACATAAAATTTGCATACTAACTTGGGTTGTCGGAAAAGTCATGACGCATTTTTGCAACGAAAAACAGAAAAAGTGCGTCATGGCTTTTCCGACAACCTAATAGATAAGAGCTATATGAGTTACAATACTTGTGCTAATGAACAAATGTATTCAGTAGGATGAGAAGTATGAGAAATTGTCATTGACTATATAATTAATGTAACAGAAAAATATTTCCCTTCACAATGCAATATTTTTATAGCTCAACATAGATTTCGAGATTCAACGTTTTCTGAAGTGTATCTTGTCCAAGTTTCTGCTTTCATATATCACTGTTGTCCATCAGTAATTGTAGATAATTTTGTCGCTTACACCATTATCAGGAATTTCATGTGAACGTGAAAATGGGGAAAATGGATGTAAGTTGATATAGTACCTCTGGAAAGTGCCAAGCTTTTCATTTCATGGGTACTTATTGTCAGATGCCTCATGAAGGTTGAATGCCTTCGAAAACTATTATGATTGGGATTTTGGAGCACGTATCCTAAAATCCAATGTATAAATCAGAACTTCTTCAATCCGCATGATAAGGGAAATCTCTTAGGGTCCTGTGCTTCATGATTGTGGAAATTAGAGTTGTTTTACAAGTAGACTCTGAGAAGAAAATTGTCATGGGCCATATTCAATGAAGCAAATATTTTGGGGGGGATAAAAATAGTTAAGGTTTATTGGTTGTATTTTTTTCATATGTGTGGGAGTGAGTGTACATGTGTCTTCTTGGGCTTATTTTTATATTAATAGTTTTTGGAAAGACCGCATTTCATCTTATGTTGGATTCACAAAATTAAAGAAAGGGATAAAGGCATGATTTGTTTATCATATTCAAACCTTGGGATATTTGCACTAAAATGGCAATGAATTTTACTGAGTATGTAAGGTAGAATTAAGGCTAAAATGGTATAAAAAAATCTAGTTGTTTATAAGGAAGAGTAGGTGTTTCCGCACTGGTCCACTAGGTTCATCAAGGGTTCAGCTTGTTGCTTCACCGTCACGTAGGCCATGATCGTCTTCTGCATCACTAAGAACGAGCCTAGTCATATTCTAACACCAGCCCACAGCAAAGAAAAGAGAACGGGGTACTTCATTACTACTCTGCACCCATTTCCAATGTGTGGGTTGTTTTCCCAACACTGCCAAGCAATTCTCTAAGACACCAGCTGCATATCCTACAATTCAACTCAATTCTCATACTATTTACCTAGAGAGAGCTAGTGTCAGACCCCACCAGTTAAGGGCTCAGTTCTACAAGACTACCTTCTCCCCCTAGTTCAGCCAAGATTGTTACATATGTTTCTGACCAACTGGCTATAGATTGGAGGTTTCCACACCCTCTTCCTCGGGTTAAATTAATATGCTTGAGTGACTCACAAGACTCAGAGAAACATTTTATTTACTAGATTACCAGTTTATTATAAAATGCTATAACTCAGTAAAGTCAGATGGAAGAGAAAAATAGGGTAAGATACGTGGGAAGGGGCACCAGTATCCATACCCTCTCTGAGCACTTTCCCCCATCCGCCCCGCCCCTCTAGCATCTCCACATGTTCACCAACCAGGAAGCTCTCCTAACTTAGTATTTGGGTTTTTATAGAGGCTTCATAGGCATTGTTGATTGAATCATTGGCCATTGGTGACTAATTCAACCATCAGTGCCTCTCCCATCTCTAGAAGTTAGGGGAGATATGACTGCAAGTTTCAACCCTCTAATCACATGCTTGGTTTTTCAGGCAACCAGCCCCCAATCTTTAATTGCCACCAAAGTCACCTCAATAACATAACAAAAGACATGTATATTGCTCTCTCCACTTAAGGAAATTCCCAGGAGGTATTTTTAGGATCTCTGGGCCAGGAATAGAGAAGAAGACCAAATATATATTTCTTATTGTAAATTACAATGTCACGCTCATGCATGATATTTTAAGGCCGAGACCTGGAAGTGGAACGCATTATTTCTGTCCACCTCCTACTGGCCTGAAAACATTTATGTGACTGTCCATAGCTGTAAGGAAAGTTGTGAAATGCAGTCTCTGGCTATGAGCTCAGATTAATGTCTGGGCGAGAGAGTCATTGTTTAAAAGGGAGAAGCTGCTAATGTATCTTGGAGATAGGTGTATCTGTCAATCTGATGTCTGGCAAAGGTTTTAAAATTCTCTGATTTTTTTTTCTTTTTTCTTTTATTTTTTTGCATTGTTTTACCTTTAGTCTGTTTTCACTTAGAATTACTTGGAAGAGATTAAAGAACATTGCTATGAGTTGAATTCAGAACATTATCTTTCGATTATGCTACAGTCAGTAGTCTAAAACAGTATGTTTCTAACTATGCCTGTGTTGTCTTTTGTGACTTAAATCTGGGAGACCAGCCACAGTTAATTGTCTAAGAGTTAACAACTACAATGTTAGAGTATTTTCCAGAATTATCTTGTTATGCTTTCTCTTACACTGGAATAGCTAGTATAACATTAAGGATTTGCAGATAAACTGTTATAGTGGATAGTGATGGGGTACAGAGCAGGCTACCACCAAATATGCCACATTGACATATTGATTATTTTGAATTAAAGTTACTAAAGTAATAGCCAGTGCATGTAGAATACTTTAACCCTCCTCTATGTCCTTCTGAAAGCAGGAAATAAATTTCCCCTGTGAAAGGTACCCTCCCTGCACTAGAAGATATGGAGACCTCCTTATCTCTCTAGAGATAGGGAATTCAGGGCCCAGAGGCTGCATAAACAAACTCTGCTTAGTTTCTTCACTAATTAGTACCCAAGCCTAAGTCTCTTTATCTTGTCAGTGTTTCACAAATTTATTGTTTCTTCACACAAAAGGTATATAAACAGCCTCCTCTGGTTATTTCTTAGGTTTTGTATCTATGATTCCTCTGTATAGTATGAGATTTAAGAGATAAATTTTTCGTTTCTCATATCTTGTGTCAACTTAATTATTACACCTGCCAAAAGAACCAAAAGCAATAAGTGGGAAATTTATAATACCATTGACTATCTTCCTTATGCTATACTCTACCTCCTGTGACTATATATATCTATATATATATATATATATATATATATAGTCGTTGGGAAAGTCATGATGTATTTTTTTGTTTTTCAATGCAAAAATGCCTCATGACTTTCCCGACAACCCAATATATATACCGGGGATGCCAGAAAAAGGTATACAAGTGGACACGGATGCTTTGGTCAACGTTGCTCAAGCAGTATTTCGCCATAATCAAAAGTGTCTGGACACTGATGGTAGCCACTTTGAGTACCTGTTGTAATTGCAGAAGTCAAATGTGAGTTGTATTCATCTTTTGTTATTGGTATATATTATTAGAATTTCAATACAGTTTTCCTTTCTTAAAATATGTCTATATTGTTTTTGGCACTGTGTATGTGTGTGTGTGTGTGTGTGTGTGTGTGTGTGTGTGTGTGTGTGTGTGTGGAGAGAGAGAGATATATATAAAAAATGACATATCTATGAAATTTTAAATTGGAGTCCCATTAAAGATATCTCAACTGACCCTAAAAAACTTGAAAAAATTCTTCTGTAAAGATTCTAATAAAAACTATTTTACTCCAATGCAGCAGCCACCAGTTAGGGTTACTCTATTCTTTTCACAGTGATTCATCCTTCTGTATTACCAATCCCTCAAGGAATTTGTGTTTCTTAGTGTTTTGTGTCATACTTTTTTATTATTTCTACTAGAAACATCCAGTGTCCAGGAAAGCTGGAGTTTAAAGAAGGGCTTATGAACGTGGTCCACAGAGAAAGCTCTAAGGCCCAGGATAGATCCAGGAGACTGGGGACCATAATGAACCACCTGAGCCAAGCCAAAAGGGAATGATAATAGCAGCAAGAAAAGAAATAGAAAAATGGAATAAAGAAATGCAGACAGTCATGCTCAGAGAAACTAGGATCCTGCAATTGATCATGAAATGAAAAATAAAAGAAAAAAATGTTTTCACAACTGTCCAAAGCAAATCCAAAGCATTTACAGTGCTTCTTGCTATAACAGGAAATCCTTTTCCAACTAATTGAAACTATAGGGGAATTTTTCTATACCTAGAAGCACAGACATATGTGCTAGGATAATTTTGGGATTAATAATTGATTTGTTTTAACACATCCAGTTCTAGTTTTCTAAGATTCTCTCCATGTGGCTACTTCATCTCCAGGGGTAACAAAATAATAGCATATGTTAATATTTTTACATGGGGTAAGACAGTATCCAAAGAAAGATACTGAAGAAGGGTTTTCCTGAGTACCCCCACAAATATCTTCATAATTCACTGCAACTCATTGGACCATAGGCCCATTCCTGATTCAAACATGACAAACAGTAACCTTACATTCTAGTTTTCCTAAGAGTGTCATTGCCTGTTAGTCTGACATAATAAAATAGTGTCACCTTTTACCTTTGAAATTGTCCCAGTTTGGATAAATTATATTGCCATTCTACCTATGGTCAGTCTGGTCAAACCCTGAAATTTAGGATGAGATCAGCTTTTGTTGGGGGATATGCACAAGAAGAAAAAAGCAGATACCTGAATGAAATCAGGATTCCTTATGAAAGAGAAAGAGAAAAAAAAAATCTCAAAGAAATCAAATGTGGCCTGGAAGGTATCTTTTCCTGATGTTGTGGACTGCATTGCATGCCCCCTCAAACTGAAATGTCATGTCCTAAGCCCCAATATGACTGCATTTGGAAATAGGGCTACAAAGAGGTAATGAAGGTTAAGTGAGGTCATGAGGATAAGACCTTAATCCAATAGGACTGGTGTCCTTATAAGAAGAGAATGAGACACCAGAGATCCCGCTCTGTCTGCACACACAGAGAAGTATCTTCACACACATGTGAAGATGCTGCAGAAAGCTGGCAATCTACAAGCCAGGAAGAGTGCTCTCACCAGAAACCAACGCGGATGGCATCTTAATATCGGACTTTCAGCCAGCCTTCCGAACTGTGAGAAAATCATTTTTTTATTGTTTAGGCCACCAAGTCTGTGGTATTTTGTTATGGTAGCCTGAGCAGATGAATATGCCTGCTATATATTTTTTCCCTAAGTGTATTTGAGTTTACCTGTAATGGTAGGCACTTTCAATTTTGAGTGCTTAGGAGGGAACATGGGCTCTTCTTTTTTTTTTTTTTTGTCCACTCCATCTGCCTCTGCACTTAGGATTCTCTAGTTCTCTAATTATGGAGTTAAGCCTTCAGCTCTTGGATGAAGAGGCTGACTGTACAACCACCTCACAATCCCCAGGCTTTTAAAATGCCATATGCTCTGTGTATATTCTTGGACGGTAGTGAATCACTTTAGACTTCCTCTATGCCCCACTTCTGGGTTGACTGACATGTGGTTACTTGGATGGGCTCAATAAAAAGTCCATTTGACTTGTATAAAAAAAAAAGAGAGAGAAGCTTTTAATATGAGATGAAAGTATGTTTAAGGAGAGCTTAAAAGAGGAAGGTTTCATCAGAATTATAGTGAAATCTGTGGTCCAAGTTTGAGAGAGGGATGCTTTTAAAAACCTAACCTCAGCTTGGATCTTCCTCCTGTTTTTTCTAATGTACCGACTTCTACTCAGCTTTTTCCCTCCTAGTTGAAAAAGCTTTTGTGGTAGAGAACATCATTTCCCATATGCTGTATTTGTCCTTAAATAAACAGAGAAGCCCCGGTTAAATTCCTTTAGGGTCACATTAGAATTGCTTGCCATCAATGGCTCTAAGTGTTAAATTAATGCTTGGAAACAATTAATTCCTGGACATAACAGGAAAATGATTGAATGATGAAAAGATATAGCCAGAGTTGTGGGAGGTTAATGAGTTAACAGTACCTGGGTAGAGAAAAATGTAGCGATTAATTAGACATCTTCACATATGTAACTTCTGTAACTAAAGCAAAATATTTTCTTGCACTTTCATCAAACACTGCCCCCTAAAGCATTGTATAAATTCACAAGAACTCTTGCTCTTACTTTTAACAAATCAAATTTGTGCTGTGTCCATGAGTAATAAATTAAGATAGGACCCTCATTATACTAGGGTGCGATCTCTGGTACAGATCGTGGTAAAAGCACAACTGGCATCTTGATCTTGGACTTCTTGAATTCATAAGTTTGGAACCACTTTAAGAGAGATTTTTTTTTAAAGATTTTTATTGGGGAATTGGGGGATGGGAACAGTGCTGGGGAATTGGGGAAAGGGGAACAGACAAGTTGCTGTCCTTTTGTTCTTCAGTCTAGTTGTGGAGGACGTTGCTTCACTGGCCCAAGTTGGCACCATCATTGCACTCTTCCCGGGGCGAGGCAGATCCGCTCCCTGCCGCTGCTGGCCGCTCACGCTGGCTGCTGGCTACACACGGTAGCCCATGGCAACCCACTGCAGCAGGGGCTGCAGCCTATGCTGTCACCGGTGACTCACGGCAGCCCAGCTCCAGGTTGAGCTGTTGTTCAGCATCTTAGCTGTGGAGGGCAGTGTCACTGGCCCTCATATGTGGGATCCGAACCGGGGCCCTCTGATGTTCCAAGCCAGCTCTTAACCAACGAGCCACTCGGCTGGCCCTAAGAGAGATTTTTAATGGAGTTCTAGTCAACGTTTGGTACAACAGTACCCCTTTATCTGTGCGGTATGCATTTCAACACCCCCATTGGATGCCTAAAACCACAGATAATACCAAATCCTGTATGTTTTTTTCTCATACATATGTACATACCTATGATAAAGGTTAATCTGTAAATCAGGCACAGTAAGATACAACAAAAATAATAAATTAAAACTATTATAGCAATATACTGTAATAAAAGTTAGGTGAATGTGGCATTAGTAAGTAAAACAAGGGTCACTTGAGCACAAACACTGCAATAACACAGCAGTTGATCTGATAATTAGAGGGGTACTATGTGACTAAAAGGTGGATAGAGTATTCAGGCATAACTCGTTGTATTGCACTCCATTTTATTATGCTTCACAAATATTGCATTTTTTTTTTACAAGTTGAAGATTTGTAGCAACCTCTGTTATGAAGTCAGTTGACACCATTTTTCTAACAACGTTTGCTAACTTCGAGTCTTTTTGTCATATTTTGGTAAATCTCACAATATTTCAAATTTTTTCATTATCATTACATTTGTTATGGTTATCTGTGATCAGTGACCTTTGAGTAATCATTTGTGAAAGGGAGTCAATCAATATGCAAAATTTGTTGCCATCTTATTTTATGAAATTGCCGCAGCTATCCCAACCTTCAGCAGCTACTACACTGATCAGTCAACAGCCATCAACACTGAGGCAAAACCCTCCATTAGCAAAAAGATTACGACTTGCTGAAGGTTCAATGACAGCATTTTTAGCAATAAAGTATTTTTAATTAAGCTATATATATTTTAGACATAATGCTTTTACACACTTAATATATTACAATATAGTGTAACATAACTTTTATATGCACTAGTAAACAAAAATGTATGAATTGTTTATGGAATTTTTCATTTAATATTTTCGGACTGCCATTGACTATGGATAACTTATAAGTAAGCTACAGAAAGAGAAACCAAAGATAAAGGGGATTACTGTATTTAGTTAATACTTTGATTAGTTCAAGAATTCATTGTTATATGCTAGAAATGATAATATTATGGGAAAATGTCTTGAGATGGCTGATTATCTCACAAGCTTTGAAGTTGCAATGCTGTGACATAAGCATAATGAATTGAATTGAATTGAGACTCCCATCTAAAGACATCACTCAGTGAGTAAGAACGCAATGCATCGAGCTAACTAAAAGTCTACTACCTTGATGAAGGAAGATGGGATAAAGAAGTAATATAAATTAAATAGAAAATATTCTTTCTCATGAGTAATGTCAATCAAAAGTGAACATAGAAAGGGAGCCAGGCAAAACAAGGTGTCAAATCTATAATGCAATATCAAAATTATAGGAGTTAAGGAATTAAAACCATGTTAGCTGAGGGTTACAAGCCATTGTTGTTTTTGTTATATCAGTATATGAAATAATTGACTATGGTGCACTGAAATAACACCAGGCTAATTAAAGTTCCGTCAGGTCCCCTAATGTAAAACCTAATCTTTCATGCTTAGCCATATAACTTGGCTCAAAACTGAAATTCAGGGCACAACTGAACACTAAAAAATTTTACTCTCTATATAGATACCTTGAATAAAAATGTGCAAGCTATGTATGTAAGTATCTATGCATGTGATTTTTATATGTTTGTATGCATATATATTTTTGAAGGAAAAATATATTTCTAATATAATTTTCAAAAGTTAATTTAATATGAAAACTTCAGGAAATCTAGCCAGTTAATCAGTAGCCACCCATTTGTGTATAAACTACTAATTTTAATTTTTTGTTTTCTACCAGGAGACTTTTGTGTGTATATGACATCACTTTCCTTAAACAAGAAGTTCATTTACATAAATTCATCTTACATAGTTTATAGTCATGCTTTATCAAGCTTTCTATTTATCTTTTAGTTACCTCTCATTTTCCCTACCCACTCTGAAGGGTGTTTTTGAGTTTAAACATTAAATTGTAAGTGCTATAAAGTAATATTTTAAAGCTGCAGACAGAGCAGAATCATCCACAAAGGCTGACAAAATTTTGACAGACCTTGAACTGACCCATCCCATCAGTCATGCTTATGTGTAATTCATTAAAGGGTTTTTTTCTTAATCCCAAGTTTTCTTTTTATGTTTCTACTTTTCACTATTTTTTTATTTTACTGTTTGGAAAAAAAAAAGACAAGAAATGCCTGGGACATGAAAACATAAACTTTGTGATTTAAAAAAAAAAATTGATACAGCCAAATAAGGAAAAGAAAAAAATACTTGAGGAACATTTTTTCCAGGGTATTCTTCTGTGTTTATCTCATGTCCCAGGCCCTACAAGAGGGTGTTTGGGAAGAGTAAGAGATTTTTCTATGCAACATTCCAAGAAAAATCATGTGTTTTATAAAGTTAAGCTGCTCAATTATGTTTAAATTCAAGTATTAGCTAAATATAACTCCCAGAAGAGCATATTTATGCATATCATCTATTATTAACTTCTGTACAATAGTAAATAGAAATACCTCCAGGCATCTTGGCATGAATTAAAAATATGAATGCCACCATACTATTTATTACTGTTCTACATGGTTACACTTTAATATGCATAGTAATGCAAAATAAATATGTTAAGAATTCTTCAATGATATACACCATTCTTCTGAAAATGCCAAGATATATTTTGTACAAAATTCATACACTATGTCCACTATTACAGGAAAAGAAGTTTGTAAAATGACCTATTTCAAATGTTTTTCATAGCACGTATATTTAGAATTTCTCTGCGGAATATTCTCAGCTTTTTTACATATGTTGGAATAGTAACAAGGTTTCTATAAAATAGAATGCATCCCATTGTTACTACTAATAATAGTCTCTACTATAAATCACATCACTGTGTGAGTTTGCTAAACAAGCTCAATAATTTCAATCATGATAGTATTGTTGAAAATATATCAGTATGCAACCCATTGTGCCAGGTACAGGAGAAACCAAGTGATAATAAAGTAATTTCAGAGCTCTCTGACCTCAGAGTCTATCATCCCACTAGGGAGATAGATTACAAACAAAAAGATGGTGTCTACCAATTTAAAGCTTCTCTCCTTTTGATGCTTTAAATAGTTTAGTAGTCTCCTAGCTAATCATTTTGCTTTTATTTGTCAAAAAAAAATCAGTTTACATGGTGTGTGTTTGCATGAGAAGCAATTTGTACACAAATGTGAAAAGGTCACTACTTTTAATTGAAGCAGTAGATGAAATTATATCAACCTAAAAGAAAAAAGAGAACTCAGTGAAGTTCAGCATCAAAGTTTTAAAATGCCATATAACATTTTTAGAGAAAACAAGGCACCAGTATTCATTCGGTCTACAATTGGCATAGCTGATGTAAAGAATCACTACAGAGAAAGAATCTTTTCTAAATACAACCACCCATATTTCCAGTCAGAAAGTAATCTCTATTTCTAAGCTACATTGGGCTGAATTTCCTGCTAACAAATGTGGTAATATAGAACTCTATGAAAGCTAATGTTCCAATGAGAGCTCCAAAAATGATCTCTTCAAAAAATAATATTGGTGCATTAAAATAAAGAATTGCACATTAAATTCCAAGTTAAAACTCTCATAGCATTAATGCAAAAATAGGCTATGATGTATTTACCTTATTTTTTCCCTTTTAAATATTTTTAAAAGTGTTGGAATATGTTTAGAGAAATTAACCTATACCAAGATCACGATGAGGCTCAGAATCTTTCAGAGGTATTTCAAGCTAATAAAGCAAATAATTTTAGAAATAGTAATTAATTGTCATTACTGATACAGGACAACCCTTTTTTACTGCTATTCATTATTTCATATTTTTTTGATTTGTGCTTTCATACCATGATGGCACTCAGTTTGTACATTAACCATCATGTGTTGTTAAGTTACTTTACTTTGTGTTAGACACCGCTGTTTTGTTTTGTTTCTTTTATTTCTACTTTAAAGACCCATTAGATTTGTTTAGAAATGTTCTGTGAAGATTGCAAATGAGCCAGAGAGATACCAGCTCTGAAAACAAGGTTCTTTCCAGACTCCTCACTACACCACTTCCAACCTGCATACACAAACTTATTTACAGGTGGCTCCTGCTCTAGGTGCTTCTCTAACTAAAAGGAAAAGTATAAAATAGTAAATGCCTAGTGTTAGAGACACCAGTTCTACTTATTATACAGGTAGGCACAGAGGGACAGGTAGAGACCACGCTGTGGTCGTGCATGGTCATCAACATGGTGAGTGGCTGAGATGTGGTGCAGCCTCTGCTGAAGGGCCCATACTTACTCCCCGTGTACTAGCCTGGCTGTGCTCAGCGACGAGTGCCTGTGCTGACCGATGGATGCCCCATTTGGATTGGTGGCTACCCAGCTTTATAAGTTGTTACATCTTTTAAATATCACCTCTCCTCTGCTGGGTGAACTTGGACAAGCTAATCCTCTCTCAACTTATTTATGAAATAAGAATGTTGTACTGTAGACTCTCCCAAGTCCCTTTCAGCCATTTTCAGCCCCTGTCATTTGGGGGTTAAGTATACCCGTGTTGAATAGGAGTCAAGATGCAGAGTGAGAAAGCCAGAGAGCAAATGTTCAAGAGGATCCCATCTCAGCCTTTGGATGAGAAGACACAATGTCAACCATTAAACTAAAAAATGAGAGCAGATACGGCAGGATGTTAATGGAGATGATTTGATTTTTCTTAATTAGAACTTAGGCCTTCATGGAAATGGGAACCAGCTGGTTTTATCAAACCAAGCTTGGAGAATGCAAAAACTAATGTTAAATATGCTCATCTTTTACAAGCTTGCCTGGCAACTCCAACTTTCATGAACAGAATTACAGAGCCAGAAATTTCCAAAATGATACGTCTACGTTTTTATTTGTGTTTATTAGTTTTGTTTTAGCAAAAGGGTGGAAAGTGACTCCAGCTGGCTTAATTAATGTGGTAGATGTAAGAAAACTTTAATAATGTGAGCATATTAAGCAAATATTAGTAAGTTGTTATTTGTCATCATGAGTTATCATTTTTTAGGTCATAAATGGGATACAGCATCTACTACAGCATAGGCACAGTCATTCCTCTTGGGTACACAAATAAACTACTTGTACTTAGATCTTTTTCTTAGGGTCTACCTCTGGGAAGATCTAGTCTAAATCAGTGTGTATGTGTGTGTGCTCACATGTGTGCATGATAATGTATGAGGGGCAGGGTTGTATGTGAGATTTAGGGCATACCAGGCATCTGGTACACCATATATAAAAGCACTGAGATAGGAAACAGAGAGAAGAAATCCAGCAATACACAATAATTTGGAAAATGACGAGAGGATTTAATAGAGAGTAGTAAGAGAACACCTTGTGTCAGACTTTAGCAGCAAGAACATACATACCCTCCTATAGTCCATTAAAAAAAGTTTGTACTTGCTCATGAAGACCATTGGGAGCACAACGAGAAAGGGATATTCTAATCAGAGGGGAGAGCTTAGGTACAAATACTATTGCTTAAAGAAGTCTTGTGTATTCTTTTAAAATAATAAAAAAGTCTAATTGTGCCAAGGGGAAGATGATAAAGGAGCAAGATATGGATACAGCAGTTACTAGAGTTGCTTAATGCTCATTTATGTTATGTTGATTAACACATAGAGGTTATCAATAGGAAAAAAGAAAACTCAACTCTTGCTCTTCTGTCATGTTAACAATAGAGTAACATGATTTCCATGACCCCGTGTTCAAGTTAACTGAGCCTTTTCCCTGCTTGATCTAGTCTGTTGTTGAGCTCCTCTATTGAATTTTTCGGTTCAATTCTTATATCCTTCAATCTATGATTTCTGCTTGATACTTCCTAATATTTTCTATCTGTTGAAATTCTCACTTTATTCATGCATTGTTCTTTTGACCTCAGTGAGACTTAGTTGCCACTACTTTGAACTTTTTATTGGATAAATCACTTATCTGTGTTTTATTAAGGTTGGCCTGGATATTTATCTTGTTGTTTTGTTTGAAACATGTTCTCTTATTTATTCTCCTTGACTCTCTGTGTTAGTTTCTGTACATTAGATAAGACAGCCAACTCTCCTAGCCTTGACAGAGTGGTCTCGCATAGATGAACCTTGTCAGTCAGCCTGGCCTGACCTCCTAGTTGTTGATCAAAACTTTGTGATTGTCAAAGGTGCCATCTCTATTCTTTTTTTTTTTTTTCATTTTCACTTAAAAATACTTTTTATTTCCCTAGTGATTCCTTCTTTGACACATGGGTTATTGTAAAGAATGTTCTTTAATTTCCAAATATTTTGAGATTTCAGAGAAATCTTTCTGTAATTGATTTCTAATTTGTTTCTATTGTGTTCAGAGAACATACTATATATAATTTCAGCCCTTCTCCTTCCAAATTTGTGGAGACTCGCTCTGTGACCCAGAATATATAGTCGATCCTGACAAACATTTCACGTGCACTTGAAAAAAATGTATATTTTTCAGTTTGGGGTTTGAAATTCTAAAATTATCAGTTATGGCAGGTTGGTTGATAATGTTGTTCAAATCTCCTATATCCTCACTGACTTTTTTTTTTTAGCATTTATTTATTTATTTATTTATTTTTATTGTTAGTTTCAGGTGTACAG
>NW_017732292.1:483901-507948 GCF_001890085.2 Hipposideros armiger | reverse complement strand
CCATATTGTTGCAAAGGGTACTATTTCCTTCTTCTTTATAGCTGAATAATACTCCATTGTGTAAATGTACCAAAGTTTCTTAATCCAGTCATCTACTGATGGGCATTTTGGTTGTTTCCAAGTCTTAGCCATCTCTATTCTTAAGGGCTCCCAATAGTTGAGAGTGTGCCAAGGCGCTTGAAATAATTGTCCTAAAGGCATGGGAGATGCCCGGACAGCTGTTCAAGACCTACTAATTGCTTGCTTCTCCAGCTCCCCAACGCAGGCTAATTGGAAGCCCCACCCTCAGGCAGCAGCTGGGAAAGTCCAGATGTTAGATATGCAGCCTTGTCCCTATTGGGAGAAACCAGGGCTGGGTGTTTGCTCACTCACTCTGTGCTAAGCCAGGGGGAATACTCACTGGGAATGTTTGGGTGCCCAAATAGTACCACCTCTTTGTTTTGTGTGATCCTGGGTAACTTGTGATTACTGAGCCCCATCAGCTTCCAGGCTAGGCAATTTGGGAGCCCTTCCCTCTGGTGGCAGCTGTAAAAGTTGGGTGTTCTATATGTAACAAGCTCACTCCAGGGAGAACCTGGATACTCGGTCCTACTGTTGGAGAAATCTGGGTGGAGACAGCAGGGGACGTGTCCACTGGCTCCTTCAGGTTCCCAGGAAGATCCCAGTCAGGTCCCATGTGCATGCTGATTAGAACTGGAACCTCTGGCAGCAGCTGGGAAACTATGCAGTCAGATCTTTTCCAGAGAAAAACTGGGAGAAAAGGCTTTTTGCCTGAGCCCAATGCTCTGAGCCCAAGTGTGTAGCCACAGGGCGTGTCTGTGCACCCATTTGACAAACTATTACTTTGTTCACTATTGTTCTATGTGGCTTATGAATGCAAGCCTCATTGCCTATCACATATAAGTGATTTGGGGGCCTGTTTCTTGGGTGACAGCTATAAATATTGGGGCAGTAGGTGTGTAGACAAGTTACTTCTAGGGTGAAGCTGCAGATTTGGTTTTGTTCTGGGAGCAATCCAGAGGGAAGCTGTGGGGAAGTACCCCTGGCACTTTCAAGCTTCACGGAGGACCTCAGCCCCTAGGAGTGGGCAGATTAGAAGCTGAAACTTCAGGCAGCAGCTGGCAAAGTACACACCAAACCCTTCCAGGGAAAAAACTAGGAGGTGGGCATTTCTGTCTGCTCCCTCTGCACTGAGCCTGAGGGAATAGCTCCAGTATCCAGCTGTTTAATAACTGCTTCTTTGCTTGCTGTAGTCCTGTGAGACTCAGAGAAGCAAACCCCACTGGCTGTAAGAAATAGGTGATTTGGGGAACCGTCACTGGGTGGCAGCCTTAAAAGTTGGGGAGTATATATGTGAACCAAACCCTTTGCTCCTTAGGGAGAAGCTTGGAGTTGGGGATTCCCTTCCTATTATACAGCACTGTGACAAGGATGGAGTTTATGGCAGAGTGTGTCTCAGCCATTCCTACCTGTTTCAATGTGAGGATTTTCTCAGTTTCCCGATGTGTAGGAGTCACTCAAATCTAGTTTCTGGATTTATGTCAGAGGGAATTTCTCCGTGTATAACTGTATAATCAGTGCATCCGTGGGAGTACGGAAACTCAAGTGCCTCCAATGTCACCATCTTGGTTGCAGCACTCTCCTTTCTTTTTTTGTTCACTGCATTTGGAAAAATGTGGCATATGCCTCCTTTATTTAATCAGATTTTCCAAGGAAATATGCAAAAATAAAAAAATTTAAAAACAGAAGAAATCTTAACCCTACCAGGATGTCCATTACTATTGTCAATCCCCGTCATTACAGTCTTACAGTTGGTAGTATGATTATTGTTCATAACTCTCCACTGCTTCTTGAGATAAGTTTATGTCAAATATATCCTGCCTAGTTTGCCACAGCCGTGTGTCAGCCACCATCCTGTACATTTTCACATGTCACTGCTTTCCCACCAAACTCTAATGTGCATAAAATGCAGTAACCTTTTTCTTTCTTTTTTCTTTCTTACCATTATCCTCACTCTGTCCATTTAAAGACATATGAGAGCACAGGTTTTCTCAAGAAATGAAAGAAAAATATCTCGGAGCTCAGGTCAGCTACACCACATCATTTGTAAACAATTATCTCCTTCAAATTGCAGCTCATCAAAGAAGACTTAAGGTTCTTGGTTTAAAATGTCTGGTCCAAATTCAGATATCCACTTAGTTCTGAAAAATTACTGGGACAGAGCTAGCACTTAAACTTTCTTGAATGATTCCATTATATCATTAAGATATTCTTAGGCTGAGATTATTTTTTTCTTAAATGAGGCAGCAAGCAAAAATCTTAGTGTACCATGTAAAATGTATTAATTTTAACATGGCCCTTTGAGTTTATTTTAAATAGTATGTCCATTTATAAATTGGTTACTGAGATGATGGAAGAATATGAAATAACCTCCCAAGCATTCAGACAGTGAAGCAAGAATAAAACTCAGCCATTTTGGTTAAAAAGTAAGAGACGGTGACATCAAAATACAGTAACTTCAAAATCCAGTGTGAGAAACAATTATTGTATTTTAAAGATTTTCAGTCAAATGTTCAGAGTGGAATTGAACCTGTATTTTGGGTAAGCCTAAAATTAGAATGTAGCAGCTATATTATTACCTGGGTTATTTTTTTTCTCCACAGTCTATCACACTCTTAAATCTCTGAGCCTGGCATTTCTGGAGGGAGAATGCATTAAAGTCTCTGAGCAGAAAGAAAGCCTACTCTTAGCACAACACTAGTAGATGCTGCACTGTGCTTGCCCATCCTTCAGGCATACTCCGTTCCCAAATCCCCTGTTAATAATGTCTTGATCCTAAAAGAGTTGATAACTCTATTTCTCCAGTTCACTTCCCACTCTTTTTTAAATCATCTACCCACAAAAATTTCACTGCACAGCTAATTATAACTTCAAGGGAAATGCACGCACGCATGCACGCGTGCTCGCGCGCGCGCACACACACACACACACACACACACACACACACACACAACACCTTTAGGTAAAAACAACATTTAGGGTAATTTTGTTACTCTCTCAGGGTGTAAAAGTGAAATGAAAATCTCACTGGTTTTATATCCTTTTTCAGAGTTTTTCTAGAGTGCTTAGTATATCATTCAAATTTGTGGACCCAACATTATTTACATGATTGGAACCATACCATGCCCATGCTGCAATTCTAATATAATATTGTGTCACATTTTCATCAGGGAACTCATGGTATTAAGATATAATTAATTTCATTTTTGTATATATATATATATATATATATATATATATATATATATATTTTTTTTTTTCCCAGAAAGATCTGATATTGAACCCAAAACTGTGACTATTACCTTCCACCTACCGGTACCATCTGTACCCCATGGAACACACAAAACAAGTCTCCTGAAAAATGATATCTGTTCAAATATTTTAAATGTAATTTTCTTTCTTATGTTAACATTTTATTTTCAAGCTCATATCTAATATTCTGTAAACTATTCATACAACGTGTTTTCATACAGCTCAACAAATTAATATTCCCTTATAACGTCTGTTCTTTGTTGCCTCATACTATTTTTCCTCTTTATAGTACTTACAACCATGTAAATTAATTTGTTTTACTTACCACTTATTCATTAACTTCTTTCATACAGTGAAATAAGTTCTCTGCAAAATTAAATGTATCTGCTTTCTTCATTATCAAAGCCCTAGAATATACAATTCTTGGGCACATATAGGTATTCATCAAATACGTGTTATATAAATGAATGAATGAATGCATCTTTTAGCTCTAAATGATCCTAGGGAACAAGCACTTCATATAAATCCTTGATTTGATATATGAAACAGAGCAGCAAGAAAACAAGTGAATTGTTTTAAATCATATCGATAGTTTGCCGCCAAGTTTGTACTAAAATGCAGATCATTTAACTCATTCTCGTGCTTGTTGCTATTACACCACACAGCCTTTTCTGATAACTGGAGTCTGCATAATCTCAGTTAAAATGTGACATTTCTAATTAGGCACAATTTCCATATATTATTCTATGGAACTATAATAGTCTCTATGATTGAAATAGTTTTAATGGAGTCTTCTAAAATTGTGTAAATTTTTAAAGCAATTTATGTTCTTATTGCTCTATACCTGCAACTAACAAACACTTCACAATTTTTAACATCAGTTGGAGTTTGTGCATTTTCACGCTTCATTTATCCCTATTAAGAAAATCACTGTTGGTTTCAACTCATGTTTCCAGAGTATTGAGATAATTCTAAATTTTAATGCTGACATCTCTGATATTAAGTAGCAATTTCAGATTTATGTTTACCGCAAATTTGATTAAAATGATTCTATGCTTTAGGAAGCAAAAAATAAGTCTGAAAAAATTGTCTACTTTGACAAAAGCCACAGTTGAGTAATTTAAGGTAGTTATTCAGCACATAGTATTTTACCTGATCAAATTATTTTTTACATGACTTCATTTGCTACACAACGATATCACAGCTCCTTGTGCTTCTTTTCAGCCTTGTATCAGATTTTAAAATGCAGCAAAAAGAGGAATCCATTATTATCACAATGCTGGAGCACTGAAATGACATAATGTCTAGGAATATTTTTATGAATCCAATAGCATCTAAAAGAAAACATAAATTCCATTTAAATGACTCTGAGGTTGAAAGAAAATAGTTCATATATGAATGTGACTGAATCTAGATCTTTTCCTGTTAAAGTAAGTCATTTTCTTATTTTCCTTATTTATAGCTTAATATTAGAAAAAGCAGAGGTAGTTAACTTGCCTATTTTTCTCAGTTAAAAATATAGAAGAACAGCAGTATTTTTGATTAAGAGCTTTCTATTCTTACCAATGGTGAACAGGGAAAATAGAACAGAATAGACCATCAAATTCAAAATTTTTAAGCGGAATAATACATTTGTCTAATAAATTTGTGGAAAGCATTTTAAATACCATGGATTACCATGGGATTTGTTTTAATAGGATAACATGTAATACCATGTAGTAGAAATCCTACTTATTCAAATCTTAGTTTAAATTCTGGATATATTTTCTTATTTCATTATCTATTAAAATTACAGTCTCAATTTTTTTAAATATGTTTTTTTAAATTAGTTTCAGATGTACACTACAGCGAAATAGTTATACTTTTTACCCCTCAAAGTGACAACCCCTCCCCAATCCGCCACCCCACTCCCCCACCCCCGATATCATACATATCTATTACAATTCCCTTGACTCCACTCCCACACTACATATCCTGTGACTATATATATATATATATATATATATATATATATATATATATATATATATATATATATATATATATATATACATATATATATATATATTCAACTATAGTTGACATATAATATTATACAACATCAGCTTCAGGTGTACAGTTCAGTGATCAAGCCTCTACCCCATCCATGAAGTGGTCTCCCTAACAAGACATGTGACCATCTGACACCCTACGAAATATTTACAATATTATTAATTATATTCCCTGAACTGTTTCATATCCCTGTGGCAATATGGTAGTTACCTATTTATGCTCTCTAATCCCTTCCCCTTCTCCTTCATCCCCGCCCCACTCCCACCTAGCAACCATCAGTTTTTCCTCCATATCTCTGAGACCACCTCTGCCCACTTCCCTCATTCATTCAGTTTTTTAGATTCTACATATAAGTTAGATCATATGGTGTTTGTCTTTCTCCGACTGACTTATTTCACTTCAGATCATATAAATCTTTCGTCTTTTACAGTGTCAATTTGTTATTTTGCTCTTGGAATATGGTCCCATTCACATTGTTCAACAGCAGCACCTACTGGCTACAGGGCCCACCACTAACTTCATATAGATTGGATTTCTGTTGTTTCATATGTTCTAAATGTTTTTCCATAGTGAAGCTTTCAGATGGAGGGTTGAATAACACAGGGAGTAAGAATAGATAATGAAAAGGCCTTTGGTACAGATTCCTGTAATAGTTCTAGTTTAATTTCACACCTGGAGAAAAACATGATCATTGTATTCAGGATTTCTGTGGTCCAATTGCTTGTGTCACACACAGCAACCAGCTTGTGGATGGTTGTACCTTCGAGAGTCATTTGTGACTGTGTCTCAGAGGTAGCAACTTGATTTATAGATAGGAAACATGAATGTACACAAAAGAAGTAACGGCCTCTATAAAGGTGATTAAAAAGAAGAAAAAACACTATATATATATATATATATATATATATATAAATGATGCACTTTACAACTTAAAGGTGGTCATCACAGGAAGAATGCAAGATTTGGAGAGATCCCTTGATTGTTTTTTCTTAATATTTTCAAAATGTTAACTTTGAATTCCAAAGATAAACTAAACATTATCTTAATACATAAATGATGCTTTTGATACAATATTTCTCAGGATAATAGCTGTACAACTCTGATTTGGATTCTTTGCCAATATGCTCTCATAGACAATTGCTTTTATTAATTGGAATATCACTTGCTACATTTGAACCTTTTGCCCCAATAACATTTTTCTGTAATTAACTTACATTTCTTCTAAGGAAGATGAACTGAACTAGAAGAGTTACTTTAACCTTAAGAATGTGTGTTTAAGAAAAAATAAATTTAAACATTCAGTATTCTAAAAAGAGTTCCTTCCTACCACAGTCTAATATTCATAGCACACACAATTAAGGTTTTCCTGTTCTAGTTCTATCAAGTTATCATCTGGTGAGTTATTTATGACATGTTGAAGAATGAGTTGTAGCTGTAGATTCATTATATTTGTGTGTGTGTGTGTGTGTGTTTATGTGTGTGTGTCTGCATGTGTGTGTGTTAATACTAGGAATATATATTACTGGAGAAATTCTTACATAGTATGTGTTTGTGGCCTGGAGATGCCCTATGTGATTAAAATACATAATTAATTTAATCATTTAACAACCCTAGAAGGTTCTGGAATAATTTGGATTAATTTCACTCAGCAAATATTCATTCCCTACTCCACCCATTGTGGGTGAGCTTATTATCCTGACCACCTGAAGCTCGCCTTGAACTTGAGACTGTGTTTGGCCAATGAATGGGCCCATTTGCTTAGAAAATATGTAAGCATATTTGATGGAAGCAGAGGTCTTCAATGTGCTTCGTGTCTTGTCTTTCCTCCTACACTCTTATAATTTACTACACGTTGTCCATTTAGCATAGATTCCAGAATGAACACATTAAGGATCGATCTGAACTCAACCTCCAACTTCAGGGCCTAGCTAAGCAGAACATGCCAGACAATTCCATCCTAGGTCAAGTGAACCTTTTGAGGATTTCACTAAATCTAAACTTAAGGACTCTATTTGGACTGTAAACCAGCAATCACCAAAAGGAGTTACCATCTTTACAGGGATAATTGACTGCTTTTATGAATGTGTGGGTAGTTCTGACACAATAGGAACAGGAAAAGTATGTTTGGACCAAAGTTGATTGTTTGGGTTGCTTCTTGGCACAGCAATGTTGGTAATAATCATAAATAACCATACTTTGACAAGGGCACGGTAACCAGGGTCTCAGTCCCTTAAAAATGAAGGTCTCAGTTATCCCATGAGGTGAGCAACCTAGACCTGGCCAAATGGTAGAGGAAGAACATGATTAGTTTGTACCCTCAGTATCAATCACAGCAATGGCTACTATAGATTTTTCCACTACCTTAAGTTTTTTTCCTTCTAAAATTATGCCTTACCATCATCATAAAGAAGCATTGTCAGCACAGAGAGAATTTACTGTAATCTGAGTTGTATAAGAGATAAACTTGTATAGACACTGTCAGTAGCCTTCCATTAATGAGGTACAATTATTACCACAAACAAACTAATATTGACACATTTTTAAGTAAAGTCCATAGTACACATTGTATGCTGTATTGTACATTCTATAGGTTTTAGCAAATGCATACTCTTTATGTTGTATATTCTATGGGTTTTGACAAATGTATGATTACATGTATCCATCATTACAGTATCATACAGCATAGTTTGCCTGCCCTGAAAATCCGTTCTGCTGTGTCTGCTCCACGTATTCACCCAACACCAATCCTTTGGCAACCACTGGTCTTACTGTCTCTGTAGTTTTGCGTTTCCCAGAATGTCGTATGTGAGCCCTCCCCCCATCTTTTTTTAACGGGTAAGGTTGCTATCATGATGAGCTCAGAGACTTGAAGATGCTACAGTTTATCTTGGGCTGTAGAGTTAGCTCCTCAGGCTGAGTCTTTGAAGCCTTGGTAGGAGAACCTTTCTTTTACCTCTAGCGGAGAAGTTATTCATGACTTTTCAACTCTTCACATTTACCTTCAAGAGATACTTTACCAGCAGTTGAACACATAAGCAGCTTGCCCTGATGAGAACAAAAATTGGGGAAAATAATCAAACAGCTGTAAATCTACTCAAAATTATAGGTGGATAAATCACAGTTTAAAGAGGGAATAGGAATAGGAACTACTGCAAATCAGCAAATCAGGCCTTTAGGTTTGCTTTGAAATTCATCCTTTTTATAAATATGTTAGTTAGATATTATGGTCAACCATAATGCTTTTCTTAAAAGGTATGCTTCATTAATCTTTTCTGGTGTGTTCTCCAATATAGCTGTAGCCACTGTCTGGGAGGCAGAAATTTCCCCCTTACCCCTAGTGAGTTCTTATGGCTCAACTAATAATAAAATTGAGACAAGGCCAAATTAGTAGGAGAAAAAAACAACTTAATACATGCACACGGGAGATCACAAATGATGTTCAGAGAAATGATGTACCAGCCTAGCTTTTCATACTTTTTAGACAAAGAAACAATAGGTTTGTGAAGAATGACAGAACAAAGGAACTAGGGTGTAGGTGCTCATTAGTAAGGAATCTAAACAGAAAGAAGACTTGAGTAGTAAATATTTTTTTAAAAATAGTAAATAACAAGCTTTGATTACACAGGCTTCTGGGGTCTGGAGGCCTTAACTCTAGTGATATGGGTGTCTCTCTCAGCCTCCTTGGAGCAGTGCCTCACAGAGAGCTCTATTTCCTTTATGCAAAGAGACTAGGGAGGGTCACTGGAGCCTTCTCACACCTGCCGCTTGTCAAGTAACTTTAGAGTAATTAATATGCCAGCCTTCCTCGGTCCTCAGCAACACCCACTTGAATTGGCCATAGTCATTTTGCTACATGCAAGGTACTTATGTTTTTTAAAGGGTTATATGTTGTGCTACTTTAAGAGATGATCACTATTTTTATTATTACTTTATAATCGCATTTGAGAAATTATAACAAACAAATTGCATACCTCTGTCTAGCTTCTTTCTGTTGGTATTATAACCACAAGCAAAACAAACAGATGTTTACATTGCAAAAACATCTTGAAAATATGCTAGACCAAGAAAAGCAACATTAAACGCGATGTGAATATGGCACCATTTTCTCTAAACCACTACAGGCAGTTACCCAAAGAGGGATCTGTTTATGCTTTTCCTATATTCTTAGGGCAGTTGCTGACTGATTAATTGTCATCTAGAAAAATTGTTTATTGTCATACTGAAGTCCCACAAAACACCAGTGTTTATCAATGACTGACTTTCACGATACTTCCGGCTAATACACAATAATATGTAATTTGGGATTCTGTGAGTCTAAACATTATCATCATTCTCTCAAAAAAAAATCTATATTTATATATAGTAAAAATAGCCACAGATATGAGAATTTTATGTACTTTAATCTTATTAGGGAGTTTATTTTGGTCTATCTCATTTAAATTGCCTATGGATAATAATTGTATGTTAGTGTGCAAAGTGTGAGGTCTAAAGTTAGCAAGGTCTAAGTTATTGACAGGAGAAATAGTGTGAAGTAGAATTGATGTGTCATATAGTAGATCTATTTTTAGTTTTTTGAAGAATCTTCATATATTTTTCCCAAGTGGCTTTACCAATTTGCAGTCCCACAACAGTGCATAAGGATTCTGTTTTCTCCACATCCTCGTCACACATTATTTGCTAACTTTTTGATAATAGCCACTGTAAGTGATGTGACATGGTATCTCATTGTGGTTTGAATGATAGGTGATGTTGAGCATCTTTTCATATGTCTGTTGGCCATCTGTATGTCCTCTTTGGAGAAATATCTTTTCATGTCCTCAGCCCATTTTTTATCAGATCATTTATTTTATTGTTGTTGAATTGTGTGAGCTTCTTATATATTTTGGATATCAACCTCTTATAAGATATATCATTTCAGAATATATTATCTCATTCTATAGTTTGTCTTTTTGTTTTGTTGATGGTTTTCTTTGCTGCGCAGAAGTTTCAGGTATTTATTTGATGAAAACAAAAACTCTGATTTGAAAAGATATATGCATCCCTATGTTAATTGCAGCATTATTTGCATTAGCCAAGATATGGAAACAGCATAAGTGTCCATCGATAGATGAATGGATAAAGAATATGTGGTACATATACATAAAGTGGAATAATATATATTTATATACAGCAATAAAAAAGAATAAAATCTTGCCATTGGCAAAAACATGGATGGACCTAGAGAGTATTATGCTAAGTGAAACAAGCCAAACAGAGAAAGAAAGATACCATATGGTTTCACTTATATGTAGAATCTTAAAAAAAAAAAGAAACACAAAAACAAACAAAACAAAACAAAAACAGACTCTTGAAAACAGAGACCTAAAGGATGATTACCAGGAGGGAGGTGTGGAGGGATTGGTGGAAAAGGTGAAGGGGAATATAGTCAATAATATTGTGATAAGTTGGGGTGATCACATGGTAATATATAAAAATATCACATCACTATATTGTGAGACTAATATAACTAATACAATATTGTATGACAACTATACTTAAATAAAAATACAACAAAACAAAAAAACAAACATAACAAGAATATCGTGAAGTTAATTATTTGAATAAAAATGTAAAGTATGAAAATTAGCCATTTTTGATAGAATATATACTCCACTTTTTAAATGAAATGCCAGACTATCATATGCAATATGTTTACATAATGTGCCAGGAAGCAATCAGTGGGAACATACTCTTATTATACTTATCACTAATTTTCTGAAAACTATCCCTTTTTAGATAAAAAAAAAATTGTCTGCAAGCTTATATTATTAAATACACTCAATGTTTTCTTACAATAAATTCTTAAAAGTGGAATTATAGCCCAAAATTTGACTGTGTATTCAAGTGTATGATCCACAAGGTGAATACTCTCTCCATGAAGTGTATAGCATGGGGCACCTCCCCCACAAGCCTGAAAGAGTACCCAATTCCTCCACAAACATACTGACATTTAGCATTATTATCCTTAGAGTCTATGCCAATTTAAGAGGTAAACACACATTTTGTGTTAATTTAAATCATATTTTATTAGCATTGTATCGTTATATTTCCATAGGATTATATCTATGTATTTAATTTATGTATGTATGTATGTATGTATGTATGTATCTATCTATCTATCTATCTATCTATCTATCTATCATCTATCATTATCATCCTCATCATTGCAAATTGCATTATAACTCCTTTCCATTTATATAGTGGAGTTTATATTTACTATTGATTTAAATTAATTTCTTTATTAATGATTAAAACTTTGTGTGTCATAAATGCTATGTTTTCTCAATTTTTATTTACATTTCAATTTTGTTGATTCACCAGTGTTTAATATACAGAAGTTAAAATGTTTGTAGGGTCCAGCCAGTCAATCTTTTCCTTTATGGTTTCTCTATTTGATGGTAAAGAGCAGCTTTTGAAGCAAGAGTTTTCATTTTCAATAATTTTTTGTTGAGCGCTTGTCCTAACTTAGGGGCAGAGAGAGTCAATTAAGTACTTGTCCTGAACAAAATTTCAATCAAGTCGTGGAGAAAGAAAAATAAATATACATTCACACAACATTAAGAAATGTTTTATGAACAGCAATCTACAAATAAATGCAAATTGATACAGTGTAAATTGAGAACATATGTGCTAAGAATAAAGGAATGGGTAATTGAATGGAGCTTTCCAAGGGAAGGAAATTGAAGATAAAATGCACAAGGCTTTCAAAATTTCATGATATCTTTTTTAGTGATTCTTCTATGCATCTATGAAATATTCCACTTTGCATGTATTGGAACAAGCTGAACATTGCTGAATAAACTTGATATACTTTCTTATAGTAAATGAGGTGTTGTTATAGTATAAATGCTTAAGTATAAATGCTATTTCAGCATCTTTTTATTAAAAATTGAGAATGAGGTTGAATATGGACAGGAGAGAAAAATTAATATATTTCCCTTCCTGGCATGAATATACTTAACACCTCCTAATCCTTCCTTCACCCATCTGCCACACACTACTTTAGAAGCTTAGTTTCAGAGGTAAAAGTATAGTAAGAAAAAATTATGGAAGTGGTAATAATATTATAAAGTAATCAAAAGAACAAAAGCCACAAATTAAGAAAAAAACACTTTATTTCACATCGAAAATGTATACATAATAGTCGTGTTGTCATTATTTGTACCTGATGCTCACTTTGAGTGGGGAAAAATCACTTCAATTTTGGTAACTATATCAGTGAAATGTTTTCAATAGGTTCTAGTGTTAACTTGATTTTATTCTAATGTCTTACAATGATTTCCTGGGAATTGTCTTTGCTCTCTCTCCTTTCAGTGGTCCCCAACACTCATCACTGATGCCAAATAACACAGGAAGAGGTGATGACATTGTGACAGTGACTTATTTTAGTTCCTTTGTCTGCTATGTACTTTACCTTCTAATTTTCCTACACTTGGTTTCTGAATGACCCACTTTAATACCATATTTTTTATTCCTACTTGGAGCACTCGTCATGAGTATTTAATTCCATAATACTCAGGTGAACAAGACAGGCCAACCCTAGAGAAAAAAAAGAAAAGAAAAATCAGGATAGTGTATTCATGTTACTGCCTTAAACCTAAGAAATTAAAATTATGGGGTTTTTTTCCCCTTGGGGGCTAATCAAATCACTTGACAAGAAAATGTCCAATAAGCAATCATTTTGAGATTAAAAAAATAATAAATCTTGTAAATCCACAGAACTGACTTTATTTTGGAGAAAAAAAAGTTTTCTTTTTTGAAATCCTAAAACTACAGTTTTTTAGTGTCTTCCCCAAATATAGAATAGGAACTAAAGTGTGAAAGGATGTCTGCTCTTCTTTCTAATCCATAGTAACTTGTTTTGTTTTCCTGACAATAATTTTCTATTTCTAATATGTGTATCTATTTTATCATAGGTTAGGCTTTTTGGTGATTCTGTGAGCTTCATTATGTCTTTCCATATATTCCTCCTTCATATGACATTTATGCTTTTATGCCCCTCGTTCAGATAAAGTAATAACTTACCTTCAAAAAACCCCATATCGTAAAACATAGCTCAGAGTCTAGTGTGTTCAATTACAAATGTGTCTTATTTTAGAATGTAAAAAATGCACACATATGTGTGTATGGTTTGCACAAGTATTTTTTGCACTTCATATTGTGAATGAAATTCTAATGAAAATGAATTTTAATTTAACTGTGTGTTTTAAGATATTGCTTTCTTATTCATTTTGATTCAGGGTGTTTCTTTTGAAAAATGTGTCCATTTTGATACTGTCAATGAGAGCAGATCTATTAGGGACCGTAATACTGTACTGCATGACAGGATAAAAATAACGGAGAACAAAACATCTTATATCTTGACTGAATATTTCATGTGTTTACTACTCATAAGAATAAACTTCAGAAGACCTGAATTTCAGAGTACAACCAGGGTCACAACTCTTTATTCTTAAAATTCTTCTGTGCTGCCTTTCCTGTTGTACCCATAGAATATGACTCCAAACAGGGTAAAGATCAGAAACTGAAAATAACAGTTTGGCAAAAAAAAAAAAAAATTCTTCTTAAGAGCTTTAGAAATATTTGAAAGATGAAAGACATGAAATATCCTATAGGGGTAATAAAACCATCAGGTCACAAGTTTATTGAAAAACTACTAAGTTATTACCACTTCCCACATTTCTGTTTTGTCATAATTAATATATGCCTGATAACCTACAAACATGGTCTTCAGTTTCTTATAAGATGGTATGCAATAATACAAACTTATTATCATTTATGTAGACAGAAGACTGACTTTCCAGGTAATCAATATGAATAAATTTTACGAAAGTAGTTCCAGACTTTGAAATTAATGTTAGTGTAGGATATATTCCGTATGAAGTTATTGAATTAATTGTGCTGGAATTATTATATAGTATAGTATACAAACTGAGCCCGTAGAAAAGTTTAAACAATCTTATACTTGACTCATTTTGATTAAACCTTATTTGCCTTTTTGGTCTTATTTCTAGTAACTATACTCTTGAAATCAAAGTCGCATTTAAATTGAACTCCCTTTACTTCCTGGAAACATCTCTGTACCTGCCGCACTCTTTCCCCCTTTCTCTCTTTCACTGCCTCCATCTGGTTAGTTCCTACTTAACCAAGCAGTCTGGTATTTCAGGAACAGTTTCTTGAGCCCCCAAATCCGGGTCAGTTGCTATTCCCATTGCACCCTCTGGTGGTCATTTCCAAATCCGCCTTAGTTGATTAATTTAAGCCAATTCTGGTAATTCCATACTCTTTATACTAATGGCATTCAAAAAAAAAAAAAAAAAAAAAGCTTGTGATCCAATTCTAGACAATAGAGCCAGAAGCAAATTCTGTTGGAAGGTGTTCAATAAAAGTTTCCTCATTCACAAAATAGAGCCATAGGAAAATGGTGCCTCCTATTTTAAAAATGTATTATTATTGTTGCTGCTGCTGATGTTATTTTATTTCATAATTCATAGGACTGCTTTTCCTATATTTTTAATAGCGTGAGGTTGAAATCAACCAAAGATGGAAAAATGGATACATAAAAAGAAATTCATTTTATGGTCACATTGTGGAGCCAATGAATCAGCCACCTTTGGGGTCCATGCTAGCAGCCATTTCACATTCGTCTTGTCCTTCCAGCATCTGACTTGCCTTCCACGTTTGCAGAACTTTTACCTTTTGAAGAAGAACCTGAAACTCACTGCCAATCTGAAGCTTCCTTATGTTCTTTTCCCTAGACTTCCTTGTGTTGGAAGATATTTTCCCACAGATTTCTTGCAGCCCTGCATACCTGTAGTTCCTTGAGAAAAAAAGCATTTGTAACCACTTTTTGTGTATAGAGAAATTCATGAATATTTAAGTCTTTTTTTCCCTCTTTTGTAGGAGGAATTTGTTTATATTCTAGGGTAGTAAACATAGAGATGGCTTCCCTTTCACCCCCAAAAATATTTGCTCACATACAAGGATAAGGACTATGTTTCCGTTGCTCTTTTCCTCACTGGAGGGAAGGACACACAAGCCATGAGCATTCTTACATAAGATCAGAGTTTTCTAATTTTAAGCTTTCTTTCCTGTGATACACCCACTACATGTGGAGATAGCTTCAGGTTCTCATTGTGTTACCTTGTGGGAACTGATGTATACAAAACCAATATAATATAATGATAAATGGTCTTTCTCTCTTACCAAGGAGTGTATGTATTTTATTAGCCTATCAAAGGTATGTATTTAAAATAGCAGCTACTGTCCCAACATGCAACAGAATGGATTCATCCTGGCAGCATGGTCCATGACTTTCTATGGCCGGCTACCTTGTTAGGTTGAGAATATGGTAAAATTATAGACTCGTTACAGTTTTAGACTCGATATTTTAAGACTAAAGTATGATCACATGACTGAATCCAACAATTGACTACACGTGCCCCATATTTTCAACTGGAAATGTAAAAAATTACATACCATGCTAAATTTCTAGACATGGTGATGCATTTTCCAGCATCCACTGGTAGTTGTGTCAGCAGTGTCAGCTGCCTGAACTGTGTCTGGGATTGTCAGCCATGGGATTATACTGAAAAACAAATCAGTTCATGTTACTCCCAAGCTTTCTCCTCCTCACAGAGGATTTGTTATTTTCTATAACACTCACCACAGTCTGATTTACTTCATTGTTTATTTCCTATCTCTCCACTCTGGAATGTAATCCACACAAGGGAAGGGATTGTTTATGTTATTTCCTCTGTCAGCATATGATAGACTCTCAAAAATATTTCTGAGGTAATGAATATCAGGAATTTGGAAGAAACCATTATTGACTTTCCTCCTGAGGAAATTATTCATTGTGTGGAGTGAGTAGGTTTTTTGTTTTGTTTTGTTTTTGTTTTTGTTTTTACCATCTATGAATGAAACTTTTATTTTTCTTAACTCTCTGGAGAGCAACTGGAAACTTGATCATGGAGAATAAAATACACAATGCATAAAAAATTTTAATCATAAATCACCAGTAGGATTAGCAGTTTTGTTAGTTATCTACATGCACAATGCATTATCCACAAACTTAAGGTCTTAATACAAAAAAACATTATCTGATACAGTTTCTGTGGGTGGGAAACCCTGGAGTGGCTCAGCTGAGTAGTTGGACTTTGAATCTCTCATAGGGTTGCTGTTAAGATGATGGCTGTGTCTCCAGTCATCTGAAGGCATGATTAGAACTGGAGGGTCTGTTTTCATGGTGGACTCATTCCCAGAACTGGCAAATTGTTGGCAGGCTGTGGGCAGAAGTCCCCAATTTCTTACTACATGAACTTGACCTTAGGGGTGTGGGAGATAATTTATGACAAAGTAGCTGGATTCTCCCAAAATGAATGACCCCATATAATACAGGTGTCAAATGTCTTTTATGAGCTAGCTTTGAAGTCACATTCTGTAATTTCCACAATAGCCTATAAGTTACACCAGTCAGATTGATTCCATGTTGTAAAGGACCTTCCCACCTGAACACCACAAGATGAGAGAGACTCATTGCGGGTAACAGTGGAGGTTGGCTCCCACAGCAATAATGAAGGCTTGCAAGTCTACTTGCAAGGAAAGTGTAGATCATTAAGGCAATTTTAAGATCTGTAAAGAATTGTTATTAATTGACAAAGACAATAACTGGACAGATCATATAAAATTAAGTGTGTAGTTTTGTGATACTTACATTATATAACATTTTTAATTCCTCTAAGCATCATTTTTCTTTCACACCTATTTGAAAGGGCAGTTGTGAGAGTTAAATTAGATATATTTTGAGAGATTTGAGACTCTAACTTAGTGATAGGACATATTAATTATAGTATTAATTTTTTCATCATCAAGGACAGCTCTTATCCAAAGAATTAAATAGATTTAATGTAATCAAGTTAAAGATTGAATTAGTGATATGTTCCTGCCCCATATTATGGATGTTGGCAGGTTATATAACAACCAGACAGGAACCCAAGACTTCTTCACACACAATGAGTGCTCCTGTTACTATTTACTAATTTTAATTCCTAGCAGTTGTTTTCATTAAAGTAAGCTCTACTGGGGCCTAAATGTATGACCATTTATTATATGATGTCCATCTTATATTTACACTTTGATCAATGTCCAAAAAATTATAGACTCTTAAAAAAAAAACGTGTTGAAGAGGAACCATAAAGTATGTGATGGAATGCATGACATATTATGAAAATATTTTTTCTTAATATATAGAGGAACTCTGAAAAAAAATATGTTGGCTAGAGAAGCATTTGTTTGGGCCACCCTTTTATCTCAACAGTTATCTGCCACTTTGAGCTATTTTATATACTATGTTACTTAGGCTGTTTTTTCAACTGGGTTCCAAGGACTCAATTTTTCCTACTCTACCTAGTACCAAGTCTATTATAAAAGCCTCATATGCATTTTCTTATCATTCTCTGTTGTCGAACTTCTTAAAACTTTGATATGTTAATATAATTCTCAATTTTTAGTGAAAATATTGTTCTATCTAGTTAATCAAAATTCAAGCTTGTATCCAAACTTATGCCTAATATGATATATGTGATTCACAAATCTATTCTCACTCATGTCTTGAAGTGCTTAAGAGTAAATGTTCTGAAATACTGCAAATATTTTAAAGCTAATTAAATGTCTTTAATTTTGCTGCTGTTAGAAAATTAAGCTCTGTGTTTTTAATAATTAAAAACCAAACAGAACTATTTTAAGCTGTGTTAAAATAAGACAGGTTAGGGCCGGCCGAGTGGCGCGATGGTTAAGAACTGGCTTGGGACACTAGAGGGCCCCGGTTCGGATCCCACATATGAGGGCCAGTGACGCTGCCCTCTACAGCTAAGATGCTGAACAACAGCTCGACCTGGAGCTGGGCTGCCATGAGTCACTGGCGACGGCGTAGGCTGCAGCCCCTGTGGCAGTGGGTTGCCATGGGCTACCGTGTGTAGCCAGCATTCAGCGTGAGCAGCCAGCAGCCGCAGTGAGCAGCCGTCCAGAAGCTGGCGAATGATCTGCCTCGCCTGGGAAGAGCACAATGATGGTACCAACTTGGGCCAGTGAAGCAACGTCCTCCATAACTAGACTGAAGAACAAAAGAATGCAACTTGTCTGTTCCCCCTCCCCCAATTCCCCAGCGCTGTTCCCATTCCCCCAATTCCCCAATAAAAATAAATAAATAAATAAAAATAAGACAGGTTATCTTAACTTTGTATGTTATATGTTTCTTTTCTGAATGGTTACCTTCATTTGGATCAATGTCCTATGTGAATTGCCTGTTTTTTATGGTAGATTTATGATTTGTCTCTTAGCTCTACATAATTTCATGCAGTTGAACCTAAAATTGTTTATGCTTCGAAATAAATGTGAATAGAAAATTCTAAACATGAATGTTTAAGGCTTTATTTATTTTTTAACTTTCACAATGTCTAATTCACTTTTGGTGACTATTAGGTATCTTCTGGTACTATAATATTCCAGGTTGCTCGCTCCCACTAAAAATCTGTTCTCATATTATTTTCCTAAGAGAGCGATCAGATTGCTTTTTTCAAAGTTTAATCTTGTTGGATATTATTCTCACAGATAATTTTGAATAAAAATGTACTCATGATATAAAGCTACTTAAGAGTTTACCTTCCATTTTCATACTTAACATTGTATGATGTCAATCTTACACACCTATAAGATAAATTAAAATGTGATCAGAAGGCCCCCAAAATAAAACTGTTCAAATTATGTAACTGGAAGGAACAAGAAAATGCCAAATGTTTCTATTTTCTCTGAGCAAATACAATATATGAAGTTTATATTGTTCTCTACATACTCAGAGAAGCACTGCTTCATACAAGTAATGAAGCATTTTAGACCATACCCTTCTTTGGTGGGTTGAATCCATATACTTATAGATTAAACTGGTAAAGCATTCAAAGATGCTTGGGAAAACATGCTATTTAGCTATAACTGCCCACACAAACAAAGCAATTCATGAAAAAGAAAAAAAAAAGTCTATTGCATAAAATTTATTGCTAAAAAACACCTTTTTAGTTTTAAGTAACAAGTATTTTGTTTTCAAAATAGTCTGACTTTGAACTTTTCAATATTATGAATATAATTCTGTCTTTAAGATTATGCATACAAAGAGCCAATATTTATATTTTAAAGGAGTTAAATATATCTCATATGATATCACTGGATTCCATGTTCTGTCATTACATGTAAAGAAAGATTTGCAATTATCTATTTTCTGTATTTTTAATATAGATATACCATTTTTAATATAGAGAATGGGTTAAAAATCAAACCACTTCCTAAAATCTTCGGTATCTCTACATTAAAAATGCAGAGAATAGTTATTACTTGGAACATTAAAGTACTCTAAACTTTCTAGAAAGTGATTTCCAAGCAATTAAGATTACTATAAAAAATAGTAGACATTCAGGACTGGAAATGGATCATGAGATTCAGAGGAATGTCTTACTTCCACACATGAAGCCAATTTTATAAGACAAGTTTTTGAGGTCATAAAGCTTATTAGTAGATGGCAAGATGAAAATGCAGCACATTCAACAAATGTGCATTAAGTACTGTACAACAGATCATGCAATGGGTGGTGTTCATGGGGTGTAGTCATAAAATTAACTATACTATTTTTTCTGTCTTTTAAACAGTCTCAGTATGGATAATCCTCCTCTTAATCCCACTTGAAAAGCTAGAATGACTCCATGACATTTTTTATTGCTATTAAATAACAGAAAGTCCAATAGTTACTTTATAATGAAAATGCAGCTTCAATTCAGTAATTCAAAATATTCAATATATTAATCAGCACTGCAAACACTATTCAATAAAAACATTTTTTTTTCTTTCTCTCTCAGCTAAAGCCAGCTGTAATAGTTGCAAGTTGCCTTGAACTAGAGCTATGGCCTTTTGATCTTCAATTACTATTCACAAATTTCCCTTTTTTGTTGTTGTTGTGTTTTAACTCTATCAGGAACACACTGAAAAGAGGTGAGGAAATCAAAATGACTTAATTTATTGGTATTATGTAAAATGGCTTTTCATTCTCTTGAGTAGTATATGTTTAAAGCTTATTTATTCACAGATATTTTCATGAGTCTTCTTCTGGGACCTTCAATTGTTGTGACATGAACTCTACTTTTGTTTTAGCCAGCCACTCCAAATTTACACACTTTAGCATCTTCTCCCTGTGGAGCAGACCACAACCTCCAACTGTTGGGGTCCTTTAACCCTGGCAGTTTGTCTCTTGGGCTAACTTCCCTGTGCTGGTTGCCTCATCTGACCTCAGGGATCACACACCTTCAGTCCCACTGTAAGTGAGTACTTACTTCCAAGTTTTAACCCCCACTTCCTGATGCCATTAGTCTATACTTTTCTCAAGTGTGAGTCAGAATCTCATTCTTTGTGCTCTTCCAACTACATGAAGTCCATAATAAGCTCTAGGAATGACCTAGTTGAAACCCCCCTGACTAAGCATAAGGTTAGAGAAAGAATCTCGTCTTCATATCACCACTCTTTTGGGTTGAAAATCAAAACGCTTCCTAAAAATCTAGCTCAAAAATATCCCTTCAGTATCCACCCCCTCAGGCATTTCACATCATAAACATGAGTAAGAGAACCGATTATCAGTCATCAGCTTTAAAGCTCCATATGGACCAGCAAATCTTTGGTGACAACATATTTTGTACTTTGATCACTCAGCTAAAAGTTTGAGCTTAACTTTTTGTTATAGCCATTACATATCAGGCATTGCCAAGGAGAGGCAATGATGGACAAAAAGAGCCATGGTCCCTGTTCTCACTGAGTTTATTATCTAGAAGGGGAATTTGACATTATTCAAATGATAATAAAGCATCAAGTTACAACTATAGTAAAGTACTTGGAAGGGGAGGTAAATGTTGTGAGGCACATCCAAAAGACAGACTACTAAAGAGGTTGGTGGAGGTTTCTCTAGATAAGAGACCATTTTGTTGAGATCTGAAAGTTGATTACAAGTGAACTTCATGAAAGAAGAGTAGAGTTTGAGGAGAGTTAGGAAAATATTTTAGGCAGGGAGAACTTCTCATGCAATGGTCCAGTGATGTTACAGACAAAAACAGGCCAATGGAGCTGATTCTGAGAGAGCAAAGGTGTTCCTGGGAGCAATATGTGAGGCTAGAGATCCATATAAAAAACAGAATGTGGAGAGCTGGATAAACCTTATTAAAGATTTAATTTTTACTCTTAAGTGCAGTGCTAATTTATTAAAGGGTTATAAACTTAGGATAGAAAGGGAGGATAAAACCCACACTATGATAAGAGTAATTTGGCTGCAGTTTGGAAAAAAGATCTTCTGGGGAGAAGTGTACAAAAGTAGATGACAAATTAAGGAAGCAACTACAATATTCCGTGTGCTGTTTGTTTTAACTGAAGTAATAAAGGTCTTTCAACTTTACCATGTAGCTTATAAGCTCACTTTTTCACCATTAGTTTCAAACTGTCTTGTAGCCTGGATGCTAGATCAGTTATAGTTTTGACTAAGTTCAGAAGGACGCTGTTTATAAAATAACAGGGCACAAATGTAGGCCACCAATGAAAGCTTGCCTAATTGCGAATGCAGAAAGTTCCAGTGATTCTACACTTTTCAGGTTCAAATATTGTCTAGGATACTTTAGTCAATTCAATATTATGTATATATCGAAGGGCTTCACATTGGATAACTACTTAAATGCAAATTAAAGAGGTTCTAACTTTATCGTTATGCCTCCATTACTAAATGATTGCACAGCTTATAATAAATCATAGCATGTATAGAACTTCTTTTTGGTGTAAAACACACTGTATCTGTAATGATGTTCGAGACAGCTTCCACCATTCAATGTGACTCATGTAGACAAGGGTTTCCATGACATACATGCTTTCTGTCACTGAAAAGGATGTGATCTTTCACTACCCCTTATCTCCCAGTTTATACTCCAACTTTGATGATCTATTTTTGGATTCCAGACCCACCAAGTACTATCATGTCTCCACAACTTTGCAGGACCGTTGGCCTAAAAACCAATTGTGCCCTTCCCACTCTCTTGGATTCAGACTTCTCATCCTTTAGCATTTATCTCAGATATCACCATAACCAAGAAGCTTCAATATTTTTTGTCAATGTCCCAACTCTAATACCCAAGGCAAGCTTAAATATCCTTTGTTTTCTTCCCTACAGCCCTTTGAAACTTCTGTCATTGCACTTGTCACATGTGCAATTAGAATTCTCTTTGGGAATATCACGTTTTCCTACTGTAAACTCTATGATGAGTTTGCTTTTCATTCACTTGTGCCTGCCTAGAACTTAGCACGTTAATATATGATGAATTCTCAGGAAATATTTGTTGGAGTAATCTAAGCTGGCATCCCATAAAATTTTTTCAGAAGCCCTCTCAATGAAAACATTTCTGTGAAAAATATGTCTCATTATGTGTGTCTTGGCCCTGACGGATATTGTTGAATGCAATCTTTCATCCAAGACATATACCTTGTCTTTGACGCTAATTAGATTGAATCAGTTAATAAGATTGCCATGGCATATTTATGATACAATGTTGGAAATAAATTATTACTTTAGTAGAGATATTTCAAATTAATCTTATATTTTCTTTAGTTTGTTCATCCTTACATATGCCAAATAAGGCAATTGAGTACATTTTTCAGAATGCACTTTAGAAGCAATTTTGAAGTGTGAGGTGCAGAAATAATATGCATTTATCTTTTTCTTCTTATCTCACGGCTCAAAATGAAAATTTGCCATATTGAGTTCTTGGGAGCTAGCACTATGGAAATGCATAAAAATAAAGAACATAGAACTCTTCCTAATAATTTCCTCTTTGACAAAGTTTGAATTATCTTTAAATCATGAATGTATGTTTTGAACAATAAGCCTCATAATATTAACACCTTATTCTTTTTTCAATTGGCTAAATCCCTTCAAATATATTATTATTTTATTCAGAATAATATTCTGAGTATTTTTGTATCTTGCCCTGTGCTCTGCTAAGAACTGAGACTATGAAGATGAATGTGGCACAGTCTCCACTGTGTAGAAGCTTTTATTCTAATTGGAAAGACATGTAAAAGATTATTAGAATTAAGAACAACAAGTGCTTGTATTGGGACAAGAGAACTGACACTGAGCTTTTCCAATAGAATTTAAGGTAAAATAAAAATATTAGCTTTTGAGAGATAAAAAAATTTCCTAAGAAACAATGGTCCCGAGTCCTAGAGATACAAGCAACAATTTACTGAACATCAGTGTCAGATCAAAAGAAGGAAGGCCTACTCAGAAGAGGGATTGGCTAATGGAAAAAAATAAAATAAAACACAAAAAGATCACAGAAACAAGTGCAGACAGTTTAATCAAAGAGCTATCCAGGAGAATGAGACTCTTTTTTTTAATTGTTCTCGCTCTACTGCTGTTTAATTATATTATTAAAAGTTGTGCAAGAGGGCCAGCCCAGTGGCTCAATGGTTAAGAGCTGGCTTGGGACACCAGAGGGCCCCGGTTCGGATCCCACATATGAGGGCCAGTGGCACTGCCCTCCACAGCTAAGATGCTGAACAACAGCTCAACC
>NW_017732292.1:473454-483201 GCF_001890085.2 Hipposideros armiger | reverse complement strand
CATAATTCCTCGTTCATAGAAGGACCTGTCTTTATTTGTGAAAAACTGAACAAGGTGCTGATTTACAGCCTCATCTGAATTGAACATTATACCACACAAGGAGTTTTTAAAAGAGAGCAAAACAAGTGAAAGTCTGACGGTGCAAGGTCAGGTGAATATGGTGAGTGTGGTGACACATCCCCTCCAAGCTCCAATAATTTTTGACGGGTGATCAAATTTGTGTGTGGTCTTGTGTTGTTGCAATGGAATACAACTCCTTTACAATTAACAAACTCTGGACGTTTCTGGATGATGGATTTGTTCAAACTGTCCAATTGCTGACAGTATACATTCAAATTGATTGTTTCGTTCCTTGGTAGGAGCTTGAAAAACACGACACTTTTAAAATCCCACCACAATGAGAGCATAACCTTCCTCGGAAGAATGTCTGCTTTCAATGTCATTTGAGGCAAAGCATCATGTCGGGACCAAGACCATTTGCACACCATATTGTTTTAAATAATCCACTTCTCATCACCAGTTATCAGTCGCTTCAAAAAAGGATCATTTTCCTCACGTTTAATGAGCATACTGCAGATGTTATATGCACTGTTAAATGAACTCCTTTGAGTTCATGCAGAACCCAAATATCGAGCTTGCTTACATATCCCAGCTTCTTCAGGTGGTTGTGAATGCTTGAATGATGGATGTTCAATGTTTCTGCAATCGCCTGTGTCGTGTAACGTGGGTTTGACTCGATCAATGCCTTTATTTTGCCATCATCAACCTCAGTGGGCCTTCCTGTACGAGGAGCATCATTGAGATCAAAATCACCAGCACGGAATTTCGTGAACCATCATTGGCACTGACGTTCTTGTAGAGCATTGTCACCGTAAACTTTATGCAACTTTTCACAAGCTTGATGCCCGTTCTTCCCTTTATTGAAGTAAAACAATAAAATATGGCAAAAATGCAGTTTAGTCTTCCATCTTCAACTTGTTGTAAAATCTCCAAAACTCAACCAAATCGCTCAATTTTTTTTAGAATGAAGCTAGAACTGTCAGCTGTCAAATTACATAGCCATAACTTAGATGTGAATGACTCTAGTACTTCCAAAAATGAACAAGTACCTTCTGTTGCAAACATGTGTCATGACTTTTCCAACAACCCAATAGAAGGGATTCTAGATGGTAGGGTTTAGGCAGAATTTGGGAGAAAGTACCTGAGTACATTTCCTGGATTAACTGCTTACTCTCTGTGGAATGCTGGAATACTTTCTGTACTTTAGTTTCTTTATCTGTAAAGTAGAATCAATCCTATTATTTACTGATAGAATTGTTGTGAAGGTACGCATCTATTTTAAGCAAAATGGGTGTTAACATAGGGAACAGTGTTTACACACTCACTGATAAACCCAGAGCAGCATGTTCTAAGATCTAGTTTAAACATCCAGGAAAATTCCAAGAATGGGTCCGATTGTACCACAGTCAGGAAGTTGGGGAATCAATATGCCATTGCTAGAGCTGCTTTCTCTAGAAATAGACCACTGTTTCTTCTGCCAATAGATCAGGGACCCTTTGTTTCCATACTTGGATCTAGAACAAAACCCTCTTTGTTAAATCATTAATTGTAAATGGAAGGCTCATGTAGCATGAAGTGGTGGCATTCTCTATTTTTTATAAATAGTCTGCAAATTCAGATTTGTGAGACTGTATCTGATTGACACATCCTCAGTAACATTTATAACCCCAGTCACAAGGTCATCTGGGGAATAAGATTTAGCTTGCTAGACTTTGTAACACAGGGAGCAACATATAGCTTGCTACAGAGGTTTAGCATGTTAATCTATAGTAGATGATAACTTTCTTTCTTTTAATCTTTGAAATATATACAGATTGGGTAATCAAAAGTGGCCTACCAGTGGATTTACATAAATTGAATTTTTAAAAACATATGAACAATCAAACAAAAACCCTGACTTGAATTACTAGGGCAAAGCAAAAGGGTTAGGCGACTCCAGACAAAAAAGGAAAGTAGCAATAAAGTTGCTGAGTGGTGATTTTATAGTATATTTATTTATTTCCATGCTAGATGTGTTTGTATAGCTAGAGAACTTAATTTGAAACATAAAATGATGATATAAGCTTGGAATTGTGTAAAAGAGTCAAGGCATAATGAGCCGTATAGCCATAATAAGAACATGAATTTCATCTTTTAATCATTCGGTAACTACTGGAATCATTTTAAGCAGAGAGTAACTAATCATATGTGTGTTTGTGGAAGAACAGGGCATAGTTGTATGAAACATGGTTTGGGGTGAGAGTGAGTGCTGCAGCCAGGAGGTGGGCAAAGAGGTGAGCAGAGAGATGAGGTGGGTATTTGCAAATCACTAAATAAGAAATGGTGAGAATATGAGGAAATGGTGCAGCAATTTTAATGGGGAGAGGATATTGCACATATTTAGTCTTATAATTAGGTATCAATAAATACTTAGATGATGGGGGTACTGGAAGTAGATGATTTCAGGTTTAGATAAATATTTGGATAGTGGAAGCTTTCATAGCTGTGGGGACAGGGCTGGAGAGAATGCAATGAGTTCAATTCCAGACATTTAATATATTGACCTGCCTGAAGGTCTTCCATTAGGAAATATTTTACATACATTAATTAAATGGACAAGTGGTGACTGAAGGAAAGATCTGTTTCAGACATGAGTATTTGTGAGTCTTTAATTGTAAGTAATAAACAGTGCCATTGTTATAAATAAGGCCTTACACACAAAGCTGTACAGAGGGAGCAAACCAGAGGATGGAATTCTCCAGAAAGCCAGCTTTTCAGTCTAGGAGAAAGGATCCCCCCAAAAAACTGAGAGGACATGACCAAAGCTGTGGGAGAAAATATGAGCGTGTATAGGAAGGAAAAGTCATATGAGGACGCAGTGAGAAGTCAGTCACGTGCAAACACGGGAGAAAGGCCTCACAGAAAACCAGCCTGCCAACATCTTGGTCTTGGACGTCTAACCTCCAGAGCTGTGGGAAAACAAATTTCTGTGGTTTAAGGCAGCGAGTCTGAGGTATTTTCTTATGGCAGACTTAGCAAACTAATTCAGAGAGGCTAGGGCTGTATTTGGCCTTCTCCTTTCCTGTAGCCCCAAAGTCCCCCATTTTGCCACCCATTGGCCAATCTTGTGGGTGACATGGAGACTGGAAGTACCGGCTTCAGGAGTGGAGCTCCCTGTGCTGTAAAGCAGGGCAACTGAGAGCACAAGGTGAGACACCTCAGAACAACCCTACATGTTATGCTATCTTTGTATCACAGTGTTAAAGAGAAGAAAACGAGGCACTCATAGACCCCCTGCCTTAACTGATATATACTGACTCTTCGTCATTAAGCTCCAGAATTGCTGAAGGTTGATGGGTTAACAGCCTTGCTTTGCTACCCCTTCACCATTTTCAGTGAAAACCTGGGCTATGGCAGAGAATATGGTAAATGCAGAATGCTTATGGTAACGTAAATCATCAAGGTTCTGAGTGTGTGTGTGTGTGTGTGTTTGGGAAGATTTAACTGCAAGTCCAAGTAAGATTACTAAAATTAGACAGTGTGGGTAAAAATTATGTTGCTTAAATTGTGCCGAAAGGCATTCTCTCATTCCTTTCATTGGCTAACCAGATTATCTGCTCTTTTCTTCTGTGACTGAAATTCATCAGCCTTAGATTTACCAAAATAATTTAAGGGAAAACAAATAAAGTGGTGAGGATTATGTAAAAAAAAGCAGCTAGCTGACTACCCAGCTTTCCTAAGTCTGATCTAAGAGTTTGGATGGCTTACAGGCAGGACGCTGGTTTTAATTGTTAAAGTCCTAATCTTGTCAATAACAGATCATCTGAACCTACTTTCCTGTGATTTCTCATAATTAATCAGGATCCCCTAAGTCATGCTTGAGTGACATTTCTATTACTAATAATTCCAATAATTTGACAATCATGATTTAAAGCATTAAATGAGACATCAATATATACTGAACTCTTCCAGATAAGTAAAAACACATTCTTATTGGGTGATATGTTGTGCCTATTAATGAAAACTTCTTCAAAGTACATGCTCTAACCAATAGCATCACTGCTATAGTCAGGCTTTTCAACCAATGAGTGGCCTACTAAATAAATAAATTTTATTAATTCATCAAAGTTTTTTGGGTTTTTTTCTGTAGTACCTCTCTTCTACCTGCATGTAATTTGCAATATATCCTCACTATCCTACTTCCATTTAAAACTTTCAGACTGAGGATTTCTGGTAACTCTGTAATAACCTTGAGAGGAAAGCTCAAATGGTCTTTCATGTCTTAGGATCCAGAAGATGTATCACCTTTTTAATAGGATCTCTTGGTAGTTGTGCATAATTCATGGCTCACATAAGACTTTACCAAGGAAAAATGCATAGTTTATATGATGTTTTGCTGGCATTCTGCATATTAATTGTCTATTATATTTTATGCCTTGATTACAATATTTTTTTGAAATAATTCACTTTTAAGTGGTAGGACTATAATACCAAGATTGAGGCTGAAATCTATATGTTGGAGGTCTGTCATATTTGCATACTCTAACCCTTTTTCATTTTACATTACAAAATGGAGGTATTTCTTGATGCTATACAATTATAAGACATTAAGGAAATCTCATTTTCAACAGCTTCATGATCTTCTATCAGTAGTATCAGAAAAACCAATGCTTTTCCTAAATCTTGCTCAAGGCCCCCCTTGAAATATAAGCACCATTTAAAAATAAAGCTCATGCTTAGTAAACTATGAATTATGCTTAGTAAGCAATTGTTACCTCTCCTCAATTTTTAATTATAGGATGGTGCAAATAAATAATTATGCAATAAAATAAATAATATTTTAATGATTAGTTTAAACATGTCTCACTTTTCATTTTGAATTTAGGGAGAATAACAAAGTTATCAACCTGAAAATATAAGCTAAATGATTTTTAAAGTAATTGATTTGTTAAAAATAAACTTTAAGTTTTCTACAATCTAATGTCACTAGTTCAGTAAGCTAAGCTTACTGGTTTGTGGCTGAAAGTAACTATTCTTTCTTAATTTTCTTTTTTTTTTAGTTTGTATTAATAGGCAATGTGTAGAAATAGTGTTAAAACCACAATCATCTGTCTGGCTTTAGCTAGTATTTTCTAGGGTGAATACATTTACTTTTAAGTTTTGTGGAACTTAGCTTTCAGTTGAATTTACCTGGAATCACCAAAAAGAGGGAGATGTTAAATAAAAACTAATTATAAGGCAATTAAAAAATAGGGGCCATAACTCTGTAGACATATGTACAATAATTCAACCTTCACTGAAAGATATTTAAGCACGTTTTCTAGGTCAGCCAAGTGAATTGAATCCATCCCAATGTCCAGTTGATTCATCCTTTATCTACTATTCAAGTACAACAGCACGATTGCTTCACCCTTTGAAGGTAAAGACAATCATACATAAAAGATCCAGGGAATCTGAAAGTAGACAGTAAAAAAATAATCAGTGCAAATAGTTATGGTTCATCTTTTATGCAGATGGTTGACTTTTTTCTTTGTTCAGATGGTTGTACTGCAAGCCTAAGATGACATGGTTATGACTCGTATTCGTGAGAGGTGAACGAACATTCAGCTCCACAGATACTGCTGCCTTTCTCCCCCTGTTTTGGCACATAAGAGCACATTTTGACATTAGTACACTGTGTGATATTAGTGCAATGGCAATAGAAGTAGTTTTTGAGCTGAACACTCCAGGTCACATCATTTTCAAAGTAACTCTTTTAAAATTTAATATAAAAAATAAACACATTCATCTTATTGGGAAGATTTGTTATTATATCAATAAAGCAGGATCTCTATTTTATTTATCTAATATACTCTGTCATGGTAGCTTTATATAATAGATCATTGCATGAGAATTCACTGAGTTCCTTTGGGAAATATTATAAAGGGAAATCCAACTTGAAAACCTGATCTATTTGTTTTAAATTTGTTTTAAAGCAGTTATTCTCCACCAGAGGTGGTTATACCCTCCAGGGGATATTTTGTTATGTCTGAAAATATTTTCAATTTTCACAGCTAGGGAGGAGTTATTCGTATTTAGTAGGAAACAACCAGGGATGCTGATCAACATCCTACAGTGCACAGAAGAGTCTTCTCATACTTACTATCCCAAGAGGTTGAGAAGCCCTGTTTAAAGGAGTCAAAATGAAGATGCTGTCTGCCTGTTCAGAAAAAAGTTACTGTGTGAAATGTAAAAGCTTGTCTCCCCTTCAAAACATTGTTGTCCGTGTCCTCAGATATCTATATAATTTCTAAATGAAAACTGTATCTCTGTCAAATCTGTGTAGATCTGTGCTGAGAGAACAAGTGATTATATGACTTTTTGCTCTGTGACCAAATTATGATTTAGTGACAAGGTTGAACAATTCTGAAATATTGCTGCCAGCCAAAGGGAAAGAAAGTTGACTTGTAAACAGACCATTGTTTATGATTTGATCAGGTAGGATGAGTATAATGTAAGTAGGAGAAGGAAAAAAAAAGTAGATAATACATTTGAGAGGTACATCCTTAACATTTTGAAATAGATGACAAGGGTTGCAAGTATGCCCATCTAGACGGCCCTTTCGAGAAATACAGTGAAGATAAGATAAGCTGAGGGTATCATGATTCAATATTGTAACCCCTAATGTTCTAAGTAGTAAAAAGATTAGAATCTACTGCTGAGATAGATATAGTTTGGGAAGTGAAGGGAGATGAATATATCAATTATTTCTACCAGAATTCGAACCACACCTCACTGAAGAACTAGTGTAAATTTTGCCAAAGAATGTACTTTGCCTGAGGTGCTCTAACCTTGATGAACTAGAAAAGATAATAAAGCAAGCATCCATTTGTATATTAGGTATTTTTTTAGGCTAAATATTTTTATGAGTTTTCCTCTTCTTCAAAGAAGAAGGAACGCTCACATTAATTTTTTTTGTTTTCCAAAATATTATAGCTCTTTTCCTCAAATCAAAAAAATAAAGTATCTCTGGTCAAGTTGGCCCATTTAGCAGAATGTTTTAAATTTACAAAGGCATCTCTCTAAATTACACTACCATGGAATCAAAGAAAATCAGGCATTTAAACTTCTGATTGGCTCTTCATAAATATCAATTCATTATAAATTAAACGTCTGCCCATGGAGCATCAGGGTCCACGTAGGGTGTGTGACCTATGCAGTCACATGGGATTCTGAGCTTGGTTTAATACTCTGCTGCTGCTGTCTTGAAATCTGTAGTGATTCTGAATAAGGAGCTCTGCATTTTCACTTTCTACCTGACCGTGCACTTTTATGTAGCCGGAACTTAGGAGCATTCTTGGGAAAATGGAACCCATGGAGAGCTGGCTTTGCTCTCTGGACAGACACTAGTAGACAAGCATCCATAAGAAATCTACATCCTGGTGGCCATTAAAATATGTAGGGTTCTTAACCTCCGTCCTATTGACAATTTAGGACAGAAGATTCCTTGTTGAGTGGGCTGCCCTGAGCATTGCAGGATGTTTAGAAACATTCCTGGCCTTTTTACATTTTACACAAGTAGCGACAGCCTCCCCCACACTTCTCAAGCTGTGTCAAACAAAAATGTATCTCCAGACATTGCCCAATGTCCTTGGGGAGCAAAATTGCTACCGGTTGTGAGGTACCGATAAAAAATCCTTTTATTCTTCTTACTTCCATACAAGAAAGAAGGTCAGGTACACAGCAGAACACCTACACTCCCCTCAAGTATGTCAATTTTACAATTTATTATCTAAACCAAAACATTTCTTAAAATTAAAAGGGATGCTACTAATAATTACTCTGGGAAATAGATTAAACCAATACTATGCCAGCCTGTGGGGAAAATTGGTTATATGACCTACAAACCACATACAACCAAAGATGGTTTGAGAAAGCCACTTACCCTAGGGACAGTGCCAAAATGTAGATTGAGTGAAAGAAGCAATTCACAACTGGCCCTTTATGCCCATACATTCAGCAAGTGGGTCTATGTTAAATCCCAAAGTGTTAGAGTGCTTAATTTAATTGCAATGAGTTAGACAGTTAAAGAAGAACAGAAAGTTATCTTCAGATTCTTGGCCCTAGCTTGTAGAAGCCATTCTAGAACAATGGGATCTGAAGTTCTCACAAGACATACACAGAATTCACGTAATTCCCTGCTTCCCACATAAGGGTGGCCCGCTTTCTTCTGCAGTACTTCTGCCTTGAATCATTTTAGACTGTTTAAAAGCCTGGTTGCAACTTTGGAGAGTATTTTCCTGTAATTCTTTTCACCCTACCCATTGGCAAGTATATCTGTTGCTTTTTCCTAAAGACCCCGATTTCTAGAGACTAATCATCACATTTCCCACCTTTCGTATCTTTGAGGGTTAGATAGCATTGCCAGCAAATATATGTTGTAGGAAAATGTTACTAATTTCCAAAATATCCAATGCATAAAAAGGTATTTAGTTTTTGATGAAGCAGATATCTGCATAGACTGAAAACAATGATAAAGCAGTGAAAATGTTATAAAATATGATGCTAAATATCAGTTTACCTTTATTGAATATCGCCTCTCCCTCAACAATTTAATGCATGAAAGGTGTTCTTTTCCACCCAAATGATTCTTTATGCAGGTCAGTAAAGAGCAACTTCAGGTTTTTCACTAGTGAGAAAACATAATGTGATATTGTTCTTTCTGATAATATTATCTTGATATTTTATATTTTTAGCAATGAAAATTTCTTAAAGGATTATTATGATTTTTATTACAAATGGAATTATCTTTGTGTTTTTACCACAGTAATACAATTACTTTTGGTCTACTATAATTCTTTTTTCTGTTTTATGTTGCATCACACTACTGTTTATACTAAAGATATAATTTGTTCTAATTAATTTTTATTTGTTTTTCAGGAAAATGGGGTTTTCACATTTTGAAGCCTTAATAATTAAATCTTGACCATAATACTTTTTGTTGTCCTTTAATATAAATGATAACTACCAAGTGGTCTAAAATATTAGTCTTTATTTGATTTCATAGAGCAAACTTGATTCCTTTAACAGGAGACGTTACAGGAAATAATCTGCAATAATTTGAATCAATCATTGGAGGTGGGGAAAAAAAAGGTGTTTTCATCACAAGCTAGGCTGACTGATCTCATTTCCAATTGATAGCCATGAAACTCAAGTGGGCCTTTTCTGTCACCCAGCAGTCCTATTTTATTTGCTCAAGTTTATCCATAGTGATGATGTCATATCTCTTCCAAGTTCTAGTTCAATATTTTGAACACCCCTCTACCTTCCTTCTTTTTTGTTTGGTTTTGTTGTTGTTTCACCTGTGGGGACATTTGGCTACCCCTCACTCTCACACTTTTTGTAGTACCTTTACATGGATGATGTGACAATTCCTTTTCAAAAATTCATGCCTCAAATAAATGGATTTTTATTTTCCATGCTATTTGCAGGATGTTTGGAAAAGTGGACATTGGAAAGGGCCAGATAGACTTCAATATTTGCAAATTAGTGCCTCTTTCTGTTGCTGCTCCACTGGACTGTTGCAGTTATTCTCCACCAGAGGTGGTTATACCCTCCAGGGAGAGGTAACAATTGCTTAGTAAGCAATTGTTACCTCTCCTCAATTTTTAATTATAGGATGGTGCAAATAAATAATTATGCAATAAAATAAATAATATTTTAATGATT
>NW_017732292.1:452532-472764 GCF_001890085.2 Hipposideros armiger | reverse complement strand
TGACTTTTTGAAGTCATTCATACAATTAAATTTTTATATCAGTAAGTGTAAATACTATATTCATTATGAGAGTGAATGTCATCTCTCTCTCTCTCCCTCTCTCTCTCTCTCTCTCTCTCTCTCTCTCTCTCTCTCTCTCTTTTTCTCTCTCTCCCTCTCTCCTATCCTATCCTATCCTCCCTTTCTCAAGGATGGCATGTACATTGCAAAGAATAGTGAGGAGGTTATGAATAATGAGATAATAAATATTGTGGATTTGGATATATGAACACAAAATCTAGTACGTTAAGAAAGCAATAGATTTAAATGTCATTGGAGTGAGTTATTAAACCAGAAGAATCTAAATATTTATATTTTAGCTATAGAAAAAGTTTTTCAATATTCTCTGTTTAATAGGCATTATAAAATTATTTATTTTGTGTGTATCTTTTAAAATGTTTTCTAATTTGGTTTTAACTTAAAATATCATTTAAATTCTTAAACATGTATTTTCAAGTTAATATGCAAAATACTGAGTTAGGTGCACTAAATATTAATAAACTGAGCCAAACTTCAAAATGAATTACTGATATGAAAAGATAAACAATATGTAGGAAATATTATATAGATTATTTTCTTGCTGTGTATTTTCTCTGCTCCACAGAAACCTATTCTAGATAATCTGAATTATTTAGAAGAACATTTTTATTGCTAGAATTCTTATTAAGCTACTGAATCTGAAAATTTTTTCTTCTATTTTCTACAAAGCAGGTTCAGATTCACCATTCTAGGAATTATTTTGGTCCAGTTTATTGTAGATTTTATTTGTTTATTTATTTTTTTAATCAATTGCTTGCATATGTTCCATTTTGAGATAGAATGGCACAAGGTATGTACCCAATAAATATTACAGATTCTCAGTTTCTTATCCAAAATCTTTGAAACCAGATGTGTTTTAGAACTCAGATTTTCCATATTTTACAAAGATAGTTAGGCACAAAGATAGTGTATCACGTAACACTTTAGTATGGTCTTGGCAGTATACAATAATATTTCTGAAATAAAATGGATGAAACACATGTACATTAATGGGAATTAAAACAGCAACATCAGCACAAAGAAAACCTCCTAAGTAGCTTCATGATCATTCTTACCATATTATGTCATTCAAATGAGTTATAAAAAAATTCTGATTGCAAATGTTTTGGATTTCATAGGGGTAGATAAAGTTTCGACCTGAGGTGGGAGACATATCTGCATTGTACTAAGTAGTTCAAAACACCTGTTCACACAAGACTAGAGAGTTCTTAAAAATATTAAGTGCCACCCATATGTTAGGAGAGGGTACATGGCTGTAGGAAATGTGATGAGAATTTCTATAATTGTATATATTACTGTAATTCTAAATATGAGATTCAGCTTTGTTAGGTCCTGCCTTTGACTTAAGAATTAGCTTTGTTTGCCTTCACTAGTCTTCTAAGCAATCAAAATTATGTACTGACTAAATATAAGATGACATTACATCCCTTGGAATTAGGTTTATTATTCCTTTTAGAAGGAAATATATGGCTAGTAACAATAAAACAATTTATACAGCACGAAGCAGTGTGTATTTGAAGCATCAAATGAGTGGGAAGGGTGATGAATTCTAGAAGAACTTAGAGATTAGAAATAAGAGTGACACCATTTTTTCAGTCCACCCTCAGTGATACCCCACGTCCCCCAAGAAATGTTTGAGTCTATGAGAGGGAAGTGTTTGGACTTGGTAATAGTTCTCGAAGTTCTGTGGCCAAAGCCACCTTTCCTTTTATTGTGGACTGTACATGTTGCATATGTAGGTGAGTGTGTTTGCACGCACACACGTGTGAGAGAAAGAAAGAAGGAAAGGAAGAGAGAGAGAGAGAGAGAGAGAGAGAGAGAGAGAGAGAGACAGGAGAAAAGATAAATTAATAAATCTTTTATACACCACCTCTGGGATTTTAGAAAGAATGCTGTCAAATGATTGTGATATACATTATGGAAAGATTAAATATTTTATTTCCTCCATTTATTTATTCATTAATAAATTTAATTGCTTATTGTGTGTCAGATAAGGTACTCGGCACACAATAAATAGTAGAAAGATATGCTGACATTTTTTTGGAATGTTCTACATGCCCTTTAGATCAAACTGCTATGTAGCAGCGAATAGTATTTGAGCAGTATATCCAGAGAGAGTCAAATTAAGTTCAATTTATGGCAGGAGGAATGTTCAATAGAAGACAGTTATTTGTCATTTTTATGCTTTCCAATTTTTTCATAAGATACAAGTTCAAAAAAATTTATGTCCATTAATATTGCAATTTCTAATTATCTTTTTTTTTTGCCAGAAAAAGAACTAGCTTTTTCTTGTGGAATCTACTTGACAGTTAGCATATTGAGTGTTTACTCTTGAAAACAGCATCAGTTCATTTTTCCAAAAGAAAGTTATAGATAAATTTTGCTTAGTTACAGAAATCCATGTGAATTTCTCTCTCATACATCATTTCCAGTATGCTATCATACACATTGTGGTCATATATATATATATATTTGTTTATTACATACATTCTGATTCAAAAAAGAAAGTTAGTTTGAAAAGATTTTTTTAAATACTGCCCACACAATATTTGTTTCAAAAAAAGTCTATGTATCATATTTTATGATTTTCCATATTTTGAGACAAAAATTAACAGCAATTTACTTACACAAGTTTCTAGAAATTGTTAATATAAGGTATAATCTTTTAAAAGGCAAATATATATGTACCTTTTAAATATATTTTATTTTTATTTCTACATATTGTTTTTTAAAAAATATTTTTATTAACAATAATGCTAATATACAATTTTATATAAGTTTCAGGTATACACCATAGTTATTTGACATTTATATACCTATAAAAGTGATCACCATAAACCCAGCAACCATCTGACACTGTACTCTGCTATCAGAATATTATTGACTATATTCCCTATGCCGTATATTATATCCCATGACTCATTTGTTTTATACCTGGAAATTTGGACCTCTTATTCCCCTTCACATTTTCCACCCTTTTTAAATTTTTTAATTACTGTTGACATTCAATATCATTTGATATTAATTTCAGGTATACAGCATAGTGGTTAAACATTTACATAATTTATGAAGTGATCCTCCTGACTAGACTAGTACACACCTGGTACTATCTATAGTTATTAACATATCATTCACTATATTCCCAATGCTTTGCTTTACATCCCCATGATATTTTGTAACTACCAATTTGTACTTCTTAATCACATTTTTCACCTTTTCACCCTGCCCCCAGAAACCCACTCCCATTTATCACCCCAACAAACTTAGTACCCACCTGACACCCTACATAGTTATTAAAATATTTTTTACTATATTCCTTTTGCTATATCCTACATTTCCATAACTACCTTGTAACAACCAATTTGTACTTAATACCTTTTCCTTTTTTTTCACCTATACCTCTAAATCCCCTACAGTCTGCCAACCATCAAAATATTTTCTGTATCTATGAGTTTGTTTCTGTTTTGTTTGTTAATTTTGTTCTTTAGACTCCACATATAAGAGAAATTACATTACATCTTTCTTTCTCTGCCTGATACTCCACTCAGCACAATACCCTCCAGGTCCATCCATGCCTCCTCCAATGGTAAAACACACTCCCTTCCATGGTAAAGCAATATTTTGTTGTATATATGTACCACCTACTCTTTAGCGATTTTTTCATCAACAGACACCCAGGTTGCCTCCACATCTTGGCCATTGTAAATAATGCTGCACTGAACATATGGATGCATGTGTCCCCTCAAAGTAGTGTTTTGGGTTCCTTGGGATAAATACTCAGAAGTGAGATTACTGTGTCCTTAAGTCTTTTCTTATAGCCTTTGTTTTAAACTCTATTCTGTCTGGTATAAGTATTGCAACCCTAACTTTTTAGTGTGTTTGTTTTTTCCATTTTTGTTTTCATTTTCCATTTTCATGAAATATTGTTTTTCCATTCCTTTACTTTCTGTCTGTGTATGTCTTTCAATCTGAAGTGAGTCTCTTATAGGCAGCATATTAGTATGCAAGGTTTTGTTTTCTTATCCATTTAGCTCTCCTATGTATTTTGGTTAGGGGATTTAATCCATTTACATTGAAAGTAATTGTTGATTGATATGTAGCTATTGCCATTTTATTATTCATAATTTGATTTTTTTCCATATTAAAGACATACATCTAACATTCCTTGTAATACTGGTTTGATGGTGATAAACTCCTTTAGCTTTTTCTTGCCTGGGAAGCTCTTTATCTGTCCTTCAACTTTAAATGATAGCCTTGCTAGGCAGAGTACCCTTGGTGGTAGTTCCTTACTTTTCATCAAGTTGAATATTTTGTGCCAATCCCTTCTGTCCTGCAAAGTTTCTGTGGAGAAATCTGCTGACAGTTTTATGGAAACTCCCTTATAAATTACTAGTTTCCTTTCTCTTGCTGCTTTTAGAATTCTCTTTTCTTTAAACTTTACAATTTTAATTATAATTTATCTTGATGTGGGCCAGTTTGAGTTTATCCTATTGGGATTCTCTGCTTTTCCTGGACTTGTATGTCTATTTCCTTCATCAGTTAGGAAAGTTTTAGTCATTATTTCTTCATAGATTCTCAACCCCTTGCTTTCTGTCTTCTGCTCTGGTACCCCTATGATGCAAATGTTGTTACCCTCAATTTTGTCCCACAGGTTTCTTAAACTATCCTCAATTTTTTTTTGAGTCTTTTTCCTTTTTGCTGTTCTGATTTGTTGTTTTCTTCAGCCTTGCCTTTGAAATCACTAATTTTATCCTCTGCTTCATCTACTCTGCTGGTGATTCTTTCTAGTGCATTCATCATTTCAGTTGTATTCTTTATTTCTGGCTGGTTCCTTTTTATGGTACGTAGGAATGTATGTATGTATTTATGTATGTATTTATTGCTTGCTATCTCTCTGTAGAAGTTCTCACTAAGTTCCTGAGCATCCTTATAACCATTGTTTTGAACTCTGTATCTGGTAGCTTGCTTGCCTTCATTTTGTTTAGTTCTTTTTCTGGAGTTTTTTCCTGTTCTTCTATTTGGGTCACATTTCTTTGTTTCCTCATTCTGGCTGCCTCTCTGTTTGTTTCTATGTATTGGGTAGATTTTGTATTTCTCCCAGTTTTGGCTGGTTGGTCTTATGTAGTAGGTGTCCTATGGGGCCCAGGCACAATCTCCCTGGTCACCTGTTCCAGGTGCTCCAGGAATGTCCCTTGTGTGGGTTGTGTGTTCCCTCCTGTTATAGTTGAGCCTTGATTGCTATTGGCAAATCAGAGGATGAGATTGACCCTCAGTCTGATTGGCTGTGGGCTTTGGCCATGTCTACATCTTATGGGCTGTTGTGAGGGAGGTTTACCCCACTGAGTGAGATTAGCCCCAGTGGGCTGTGGTGCCTGTTGAGACTTCACCTTGTGTATGCTGCTTTGGGGCAAATTGGGTGGTGCTCTGGTGGTTTAAAGCCAACCTCCAAGTATGTTTGTTCTGGGACCTCTTGGGAGGGGTTCCAGTGCAGGCCCAGGTAAGCTATTATTGCCTGTGACCCAGCAGAGGCTACGTGGGATGAGATACAAAGTGATCCACCATTGTTCAATGCCTGTGCTAAACCTGGAGGCAATTGGGAGAGGCCACATTGCTAAATGAGGATGTCTGCTACCAGTACCAGTCATAGGGTACCTGGACAAAAATGCCAGAATACTCTAAGGCCTGCTGCCACCTGCCCACTGCCTTAAACTTTTTACCATGAAGGTCAGATATATCTGAATGAGTAGATCCAAAATTTTTATACTTAAAAATAATGCCATTTAGGGCCGGCCAAGTGGCTCAGTTGGTTAAGAGCTCACTGAAGAGTTTGAGCTCTGAGCAACAGCGGTTCGATGCCTGGCCCAAGCTGAGCTGCCACTAAACTGCCAATAGGTAGCAGGATGGCTCAGCTAAAAAAAAATAAATAAATAATGCCATTTATATACAAAACATCTCAAATTGTTATTATTAAATACATAAAGAGTCAAAATATCAACTTTTTGGTTTTTTTGTGAATTTCTGACACATTTTGAAAAAACAATTTAAATCAATTAATGCAGCCAAAGAGTTAGGGTCAGTCTCTGGTGGAGCCTCATATGGTACGCAAGTTGGATGAGGCAGGGTCTCAGGGAGTCACTAGAATGGGAAGAACTGTGGTCACTAAGTTAATGTAAATTCTGGTTTAGTGGCAGTGCTGAGTCTAGAGTAAAAGTTACAGAGAACACTGAGTCCAGTTGCTACCTACCTGGGTTCTGTCAGACTCTGATAGTTTTCCATGAAAGAGTGCAATCTGGGCAGGTCTGGCTGCTCTTAGAGAAAATGCCTCTGGTGTTGGAAAAATTGGGTGGGGTAGGGTCCCAGTGAATCAGCAGGGGAGAGCAGTGGAGCTTACCAGACCAATCAGATTCATGTTTGGCCTTATTGGGGGAGAACACAGCATAGCAAAGATGGTGCCTGACTGCTGGATGCATGGTAGGATGATCCCTCACAGGGGAAGTGACAACTGCCCTCCAGCCCTTGCCCTGAATCCCAGCACCTCATTCCAACACCTGTATGCCTCCGACAACCCCGAGTTACCGTCCCTCCACCAGAGCCCAAGATGAGTGCCTGCATGATAGTGACTCTTCACACAAGCAGTTTAAAAGGATGTCTGGGTTTCCCACAGCCTTAAGTCCCACCCAGAATCCCCACTGTATTTCACAGCCAAATGTTGTGGGAGTTCCTATTCCTCTCATAATTACTCTGGGCTGGGGATCCTGGTGTGGAACTAGGGTTCCACACTCCCTCAGAGGAAACCTCTGAGGCTGAGATATCCCTCATGATTCTCAACCACCACAGGGAGGTTTGGGGCCTGTTCTGTATCTGTGTCTCTCCTACCAGTCCCCATGTGGCTTCTTCTTTATATTTTTAGTTATAGGACTTCTGTTCAGCTAGACTTCAGATGGTTCTTCAGGTTGATTGTTCTATAATTTAATTGTAATTTTAATGTGTTCATGGAAGGATGCAGGCACAGTGTTTATTTACTCTGCCATCTTGGATCGCCCTTCTATATATTATTTTGAATTGGTACAATATACCAAGAATATGTAGCATTATTCTGCAAATACGTGGTACAAGAGAAATTATTTGTCACTTTGACTGGATCAGTAATCTTTCAGAGGTGCCATAGTGGCAATGTTAGAATTCCTATAAAAAATGAATTGGCTAGTTCTGTGTCCTCCATTCCAAGCTTTCAGTTGCTCAATTTCAATTGTTTAAGCATGTACAGAAGTACATATATGTATGTGTGTGTGTGTGTGTGTGTGTATATATATATATACAAATATACAAATATTTTTTACATATAAATATGAAAACCATTACAACATCAATAAAGATTTGAATACACAATGCAATATATAGATGATGTATTACAGAAATGTACACTTGAAACCTATATAATTGCACTAACCAATGTCTCACCAATAAATTTAATACAGATAAAAAATGAATATATATTACATTGTAATTTCAAATTAATGAGTAATATGTCACTATGTGAATATTTTAAATGATACTTTCAAATCAACCTGGAATCATTGGAGATTTAGTTGGTTTTCCAGTCCATGGTAATAAATAAAGCTGCTGTGAATCTGAGAGAGGAATTCTTGATTACATTCATGATTATAACTTTGAAGTGGAATTGGTAAACATTAAGTATTTGTATATAATGCTAAATAATCTTGCTATAATAGTGTGCAAAAGTCATAAATATGATTAAGTTTTTAAAAATAAGATGTGCAATACCAATCATGAACTCTAAGCTAAAGTATGGACTTAGGGTGGTAATGATGTGTCAATGAAGATGCATCAATTGTCACAAATATATCACTTAGGTGGATGATGCTGATAATGGCAGAAAGTATGCATGTGTGTGGGCAGGAGGTATATGGTAAAATCCCATACCTTGCCCTTAATTTTACTGTGAGCATAAAACTGCTCTAAAAATAAAAAAAAAATTATTGAAAAAATAGCAATAGTGAAAATATTACCAACAAAAAAATAGGGGTATAACCAAGCTGTGTGAAAAGGAGAACATTTTTTCCTTTAAGTATATTATTATCATTTAAAAATAGAAAGTAAATACCAAAAGCATTTATCTCAAGAAAGTAACACTAACAGTAAAATTAATAGAGGCAATAGTTAGAATGCAATTTTTAAAATGATAATTTAATAAAGTTTTCAACAGAAAAATGGAAAAATGAGAGTATCTATAAATCCTGAACTCTTCTCAGTGTCAGACCTTGTGTTCAGTGTTTTGAATATCCTATTGGATTGAATTCATAACAGTCCTAGAAGGCGTAGGCTCTATTCCATTGTGTTGTTGGAAAAGTCATGATGAATTTTTGCAATGAAAAACATAGAAAAAATACGTCATGACTTTTCCGACAACCCAATACATAAGGAACTAAGACTTAGAAATAGGAAGTGCCAAGGTCAAACAGAATGTAAATAACCGATGGAATATACAACAGTTTTACTTGAGCAAATGATTTTAATAAATAAATTATGATGTTTATAATATACAAATCTAATGTAGATTCTTTAAAGAGATAAGTGAAATAGATTTAAAAAAGATAGATGAGATGAAGATACAAAATTTCTATGCAGAGGATCACATAACTCCAAAATATAGAAATGAAAATATGGCATAACATGAAAGGAAAAATGGATAACCTCACCATTTTTAAATTAAATATAAAAAATTTCTCTCATTAAACATAAAAAAATGAAGGCATGTATAATAACACCGACACAGTTAGAAAACAATTAGAATGTATCTAATGCATATATGTAAATTATTGCTCCTGACAATTTAAGGGTACATATTCTTCTCAAACATAATAAAAATAATTATTTTTAAAAGACCATGTTCAAGGTCTACATTAATAGTTTTACAAGAGACAATTTAGAATACTAACAAAAATATGTGAAGTGCAAACACATTAAAAAAGAGTTTAAATCAATAGTGAAATAAAGCATACCCTTAAATAAGAACTATAAAAGTCAAACTAAATTTAAATAGAAATCACACATGGTTCATTGTAGTACAATAAGATCATTTAAAAATTTATATGAAAGAATGACAACAGCTAAAAGCCATGAGTAGATTAAGCACTCTTGAAGGGACAGAAATAAAATTCTTGGTTTAATTTAAGTTTTTGGTTTGTGATGGAGATAGAGGTCCAATTTATTAAAGACACATTAAGAAGTCATATGTGCAACTTAGGGTTTGACAATTATTTTTCTTTTTTTTAATTCAAATTTATTGGGGTGACAATTGTTAGCAAAGTTACATAGATTTCAGGTGTACAATTCTGTAATACATCATATATGTATATACCATTGTATGTTCAGCACCTGAATGGAGTCAGTTCTCTTTCCATCATCACATATTTGATCCCCTTTACCTCCATCTGCCAGTCCCCTCCCCCCTTTCCCTCTGGTAACCACTAAACTATTGTCTGTGTATATGAGTTTTTGTTTCTTCATTTGTTTTTCTTGTTCTTTTGTTTTCAGTTTTATATACCACATATCAATGAAGTCATATGGTTCTTGACTTATTCTGTCTGACTTATTTCACTTAGCATTATAATCTCAAGATCTATCTATGTTGTTGCAAGTGGCACTATTTCATCTTTTCTTATGGCAGAATAGTATTCCATTGTGTATATGTACCACAACTTCTTTATCCAATCATCTATCAAAGGACACTTTAATTGTTGCCATGTCTTGGTCACCATAAATAAAGCTGCAATGAACATGGGAGCACATATATCTTTACAGATGTTTTCAGATTTTCTGGATAGATACCCAAGAGAGGGGTTACTGGGTCATATGGTAATTCCAATTTCATTTTTTTGAGGAACCTCCACACTGCGTTCCATAGCGGCTGCACCAATCTGCATTCCCACCAACAGTTTATGAGGGTTCCTTTTTCTCCACAGCCTCTCCAACACTTGTAATTATTTGTCTTGTTGATGATAGCCATTTTAACTGGTGTGAGGTGGTATTTCATTGTGGTTTTGATTTGCATTTCTCTGATGATTAGTGATGTTGAGCATTTTTTTAATATGTCTATTGGCCATATGTATGTCTTCTTTGGAGAAATGTCTATTCAGGTCCTCTGTCTATTTTTTAATTGGATTGTTTTGTTGTTGTTGTTGTTGAGTTATGTGTGTTTCTTATACGTTTTGGATATTAGCCCCTTATCGGAGGCGTTTGCAAAGATCTCCTATTCGGTTGGTTATCTCTTTATTTTGTCGATGCTTTCTTTTGCTGTGCAGAAGCTTTTCAGTTTGATATAGTGTTAAATTCTCACTTTTTGCAGATGACATGATGCTATATATAGAAAAGCCTAAAAACTCCACCACAAAGCTATTAGAAACAATAAACAATACAGTAAAGTTGCCGACTACAAAATCAACATACAAAAGTCCATTGCATTCCTATGTACTAACAATGAAACCTCAGAAAAAGAAATAAAACAAACAAACAAACAAAAACAATTGCTTTCAGAATTGCAACAAAACAATAAAATGCCTAGGAATAAACTTAACCAAGGATGTAAAAGACCTATACACTGAAAACTATTTTAAAAATAAATTGAAGAAGACACAAATAAATGGAAAGGCATTTTGTGTTCATGGATTGGAAGAACGAACATAGTTAAAATGGCCATATTTTAACCGAAAGCAATATACAGATTTAATGCAATCCCCATCAAAAACCCAATGGAATTTTTTAAAGAAATAGAACAAAAAATCATCCAATTTGTGTGGAACCACAAAAGATACTGAATTAGCCAAAGCCATCCTGAGGAAAAGAACAATCTGGAGGCACCCCACTCCCTGACTTCAGCTTGTACTATTGGGCAAGAGTAATCAAAACAGTATGGTATTGGCAGAAAAACACACACACAGACAAATGGAATAGAATCAAGAACCCAGAAATAAACCCACATAAAAATAGACAGACAATTTTCAACAAAGAAGCCAGAAACATACAATGGAGAAAAGAAAGCCTCTTCAATAAATGGTGCTGGGAAAATTGGAAAGGCACATGCAAAAGAATGAGATTATATTTCTATCTGTCATTATGTACCAAAATTAATTCAGAATGGATCAAAGACCTAAACATAAGACCTGAAACAATAAACTGCATAGAAGAAAACATAGGTACTAAACTTATGGACCTTGGGTTCAAAGAGGATTTTATGAATTTGACTTCAAAGGCAAGGGAACTAAAAGCTAAAATAAATGAATGGGTTTGACAATTCTAATCAACACAAGAAACCTAGAAGCTACACACAAAAAAGAAAATATCATTGGACTCACAAAATTTAAAACTTTTGTAAAAAAAAAGATATGACAAAAATACATAGAAGTGTTTGGAATTCAGCAAATAAAAGATTAATAGTTCTACTATGTAAAAGTATGTGCATACTGATAGCACAATAAATCCAATCCAACATATACACAAAAGGTATGAAAAAAATCACACATAGGTAAACCAACTGACCAATTAACATATGATGTCAAATGATGTGTCAATCATCTTAATGGTCAAGGAAATTAAATTTAAATTCACAATGTAATATCACTGTGCGTCCATCAGATTATCAACAAGTAAATAGTACAACTTCTACATTTAGCAGAGATGGAATGGAACTGGGATATTCTAAATAACTAAAAAATGACACATTTTTAAAAGATAAATATTTTACCCAAACACTTAAAATTTATATCAAAGTATCACACAAATGTCTACACATAGCATAGCATCTGCATCCATAAAAACGACCACAGGGAACAAAAAAGAAAAATAGATGGAGAAATAGGGTAGACAAAAAACACTTTAATATAGCACCAGAATTCTATGGCAAACCAAGAGAGATAAACAAGAATTGAAAGACAACAGTGAGTTTTAATTTAAATATATAGGGTTGTATTTGTTGAAAACAGAGATTAGACACTTTTTTCATTAGTATATGAAACACTTAAACAATGATTATCTATTTCCCTACAAAATAATTTTTAATAAATTTAAAAAAAATAGTATAGAAAACATTCTCTAATCTCAGTGGAATAAAACTAGACATGGATAACGAATCAGAAATAAAAAAGCCCACCATGCATGAAAATTTAAAAAGAAAGCAGCAACAACAAAACTTCAAACAGCTCTTGGGTTAAAAGGAAATCAGAGCATCAATTTCACATGGACTATAACAAGGTAATGATCTTGAGAACAATTAGTGATCCTAAATATATTAATATAAAAATAAAATTTAACATTTTAAGCATGTAACTCAGTTTAGGAGAAAAAACAAAAAGAAGCTGAAAGAAAAAAAATTAAAGAGCAGACATTACTAAATCAGTGGCAAAATAGTATTATATTTAGTAATTAAATCTACTAAATAAAGAGTTCATTGAAAAAAACAGAGAAATTTCTCCCCAAACCCTTAAAAACTACAAGGCCTGGGTGGTATTGTTACCAGCCAAGTGAGCAGCACCCCCACCAATGAGAAACTTATAAGTTTTCTTTCCTATAGAAATGTTAAGTATAGAAATGTTAAGTCTCCTCCCTAGTTCCTTAGTTCCTTAGCTCTTGGCTTTGATTACTTTTCTAACCAGTTTGTGGATCCTAGGCTAAAGATTGCTCCTAGCCTGAATCCTAGAATTCTCCTATCCCTCTGCTTCTTGATTGCTGTGTAAATCAGTTTCTGAATCCTAAACAATAGAAGTCTCCTACCCCTGCTTCAGATAACTACTTGAAAGCCTGTCACTTCCTAATATCCCCCAGGCCAGTAAGCTAAATGCCAAACCCATTCTGGGCCCAGACAACTGAAGCCACCTGAGTGACAGGCTGAATGGCCATAGGCTTCATGAGAGCTAACAGATTTATTAATTAAAATCTATTTTTCCTCATTCAGGGGCCTTGGGGACACAGAGGATACCCCAGCAAGATTGCCAGTCACAACCAAAGAAGCCAGCCCAGTCTTCCAGGCGGAGCTCAAGACCCCTTCCTCTCATCTGAGATCAGCTAGGGCAAGAGTTCCGTGAATCCCCCAATAGGCAGGGACAAATCTACGCCCCTGCCCAGCAGGAAGCAGATACAGAAGAAGAGACATCCTGTCCCTCAGCTTCCCATAGAGATTTAATGGGGATCGTGCCTCTCAAGGGGAAAACAAGGCAGGCAGTTAGAGGCAGGCATTGGGCCTCTGCATTCCTGCAAGTCCCACAGAGTGGGACGGCCAAGGGGACATCCCCTCTACACCCGAAACTCCCCTTTGTATTTTAATTACCTACCCCTGTAGGAAAACAAAAGGGCACACAATACCCAACTGGATCAGACCTGCACAGCACCCCCTGTCAATCACAGGTGCCAATCAAGTGGTCCCATGCCTAAAAGGGGAACGGAAAGGGGATAAAAACTCCAAGTCCTGGGAAGTGCACCTTTTGGACACCTTCTCCCTTTTGGATGCCTTACCCCTTTTTGACTGCTTCTTCCCCTTTTTTTGAGCCTTTTGAGCCTTGCCATTGCACGTGGCCAGCTCCAAACTCTTTGGAATGTAATTTCTCTTCTAATAACAGGCCCTTGAGCCATTCTCTACTGCTCGGGCCTACTTCTACTTCTTTGAAATGTACTATCTCTTCGAATAAACTTTTTTTCAGTCACTTTACTCTGGCATCTCGTTCCATTCTTTGCTCGAGTTGCCAAGGACCTAGACTTGCGCCGAGAAGGGCCCACTCTCCGACAACAGTATTAATGGGGAATTCAAATTTTAGTGAACAAAATTTCCACAGCAATGTAACATTGTTTCAGAAAAGAAAAAGGCAGACTTGTTTGATTTTTTTCTGAAGTTTGCTTAGCCTGATGCCCCAAACTCTTCCAAAATCTTGCAAAAAAGGAAAACAGTAAACCAATCTAATTTATTAACATGCAAGGAAAAACACCATGTGTTAGTACACATAAACCAGGAACCTATGAAAATAATAACAAAACATGACAAGAAACAGTTTTGCCAGAATAGCTTTGAACCATGTGAAGTCAAGGGCAGGTATGCTGACCTCCAGATCTCAGTGTTGGCTACTGAGATTGAGTGGGCAACCAAACACCCTTAGCAGTACCTCAGTGCCTTGCTTTCATCTGAGGCCCTAACACAGGAGGCAGCGAAGAGCAGAGAGGAGCTGAAACTGAAAGCTCCAAAGCTCAGGAATCTTTTATACAGTTGAGGCTTAAGATAGGAAGTTACAGCCAGAGGTGGAGAAGCAACCTGAAAGTTTTCATCAACTGACAGACAATAATAATCAGGTATTAAAGCCTTATTCCTAAGGAATTTTTTTTTTTGTAGCGACCAATCATTTATTCATCCATCCTTTGAGCAAACACTTGAATGCCAATAAATCTTATGCCCTGGCTATTTCAAGCTAAAAATGACCTTTTAAACATGTTTTTAAAGTCTTTTTAACAGCTTAACATTCCATTGCTTTTCAGCGTTGACCCTTAAAATAGTCCCCCTGTGATTTCAGCTATAAATTCCCTAAATTGATCTTATTCTTTAACCCACAAATGGAAGAAACATCACTAAGTCTTCCTTACATTATACAACTTTTCTCCAATGTATGTATTTTTTCACCATTTATTTTTTATTCTTCGTATAAATACATTGTTCAACAGTAAGCATTTTGTTGTTTGGGGAATGTGTTTGAAGGCTGTGTTTTTTGCTCCCAACATCATGTGAATTAATATACAATATAACAATCTGGGATATCATATGTTAAAATAATTATATTTATTATGCACCTAAGAAATATTTTGTAAACATGTGCATATGTGAACCCACTATTTTGTATATTGAGAGGTGTTAATTATTGAGAGGCAGACAGCTGTGAAAACATTGCCTTCCTATGATCGAGGTCTCTTCACATCACTGATTTACTTGTAAAGAAAAAAAAAATCATTCACAATCCTTATCAGACAGGTATCAAGTGGATATAGTTTAAGCTGAAAACAAAACAAAACAAAATGCTTTATAAGTACATTGTTTAAGGGCACGCTTGAAAGAAACAGAGGTAACTTCCCTTAGAGTTCCTTTTCTGGTTCATGTATAAATCGAGTTCTAATCTTCTTAGCATGTATGCCACACCCTTTTCTCAGAAAACAGTGATTTGGTTTTAACATATGGACTTACTTTGTATTTACACTTAAATGTATAAAGTCCTTTCTGAGGGCCTTATTTTCACCAAAATACCTCAGCAGAGTTGAGGATCCAAGGGATAGGGGAAGAATTTATGAGTTATTCAGATATTTTTCTGAATGTGGAGCTTTTTCATAAGAAGGTCAATATTATGAAAGTAACTGATGTGATCAAAAGTCCATAGATTATGAGCCCAGATTATTTTGCCAGCTGTATGTCCAACTCCCGGACTTCAATTTCTTCATCTAAGAACAGAGATAACAATACTATCTAGCTATGGATTATACACATATGTGTACATAGGAATATTCACATATGCATATCTATATATATGATATACATGTACTTATATATGTTAATGTTAAGCACTAATGTGTAACTAAAAATAGAAGTTATAAAAAGTGGAAGCTAAACCATATTAGTCGAATAGACAAATACACAAGGTGCCAAAAAAAGTATACACATTTTAAGAAAGGGAACAACTCTGTTAAAATTACACTGATGGTAACCATTTTGAGCACCTCTTGTAATTGCAGAAGTCAAACATGACTTGTGTTCATCTTTTGTTATCAGTATATATTGAATATTACAATTTTAATACAGTTTTTTGCTTTCTTAAAATGTGCAGGCATTTTTTAAGGGGGCACCCTCTGTATTTACTGAAGTCTGGTTATATGTTAGGCATGTTATTATAAAAGTCATTATTATTTTTGTGTAAATTAATAACACATCAGACAAGTCACTTTTTAAAAGTAACTTGGGTGAGCATTTCCCTTTGGACAAGCTGTGGAATTTACTTTGTTGAGGATTCTTACAAACAACATTATTTGTAAGCCAATATAACTATTCTAAGGCATTGCAATTCAAGGTAAAGGACTAGAGGTTTAAGGATTAGTTTAATTAAAACCACTCCAGAGAAGATATAAAGGAAGGAAAGGTAAAAATGGAGTAGCAAGCATGGCAGTTGTTGAAGAAATACACAACAAATGAAGATTGAACTCAAATGTTAAGCACTGGTCATGGGGAAATAAAATGTAAGAAGTAATGAATGAACTTCTTTTAAAAATTGTTAAAATAATTCAGGTTGGAAAGGAAAGTAGGTAAATTTCAGTATTCTTGAAGGAGTTCTACACAATGACAGCTTTAATATATGTGCAAATTTAACAGACATGAGTTTATTATGTTGTTAACCACATAAACAGATTTTGGGCATAGACGGATGGGATTTCCCATTAATTAAAGGAAGCATATCTATAAGAAGATCATGTAGTCAAATATCAACAATTTTCTTCACCACAATATAAGTTAAACTTAATGAGGGAACAAATTTTAAGGAATTTAATCACTATACAAGTATCAGAAAGTTTAAAAAATGATGGTACGTAAAACTATATTAAAAATACATGTTGACATTTAAAAACAACCATATATAATAAAAATATAGAGAAAATTAAACACTGGTATAATGTGTTCGTGTGTATGGAGTGTGTGTATGCATGTGTGTGTGTGTGTGTATAAACCTTCATCTGTATCTATTATCAATGAGTATTAATAAATATGTTGTCTAATTCACATATTGTAACACAACAATATAGAACTTTATAAGAATTTCATTTCCTTATAACAAGTAGAAAATAATCCTGATGTAAATTTGAGTTTAAAATATTCCTTCATATTAAAGTCTTGGAATGTTTCCTTCTGTGGTTATAACAAATGAAGAATATTCTCCAAACAAAAGTATATAACTGATATCTCTACCTATGGAATGAAATAACAATACAACTTATATTTCTGAATGGTTGCTTAGGTGTACATTTGCCACCATAAATTTCACACTTTAATACCCACTGAGTTATTTTCAAAAGTAATTTTCATGGTAGAGATAAAAATAAAATTGTTCTAATACTAAACGTATTCTGGAATAAAGTCCAGGTTATTACTATTGGCTTAATTCCTTTTTTATTTTTTTTTTAAGATTTTATTGGGGAATTGAGGAAGGGGAACAGACAAGTTGCTGTCCTTTCGTTCTTTAGTCTAGTTGTGGAGGACGTGGCTTCACTGGCCCATGTTAGTATTATTTCATTGTGCTCTTCCCAGGTGAGGCAGATCAGTTGCCGGCCACTGGACGGCCAATAATGGTAGCTCTTGGCAGCTCATGTTGGCTGCCAGCCACTCACGGGAGCCCACTGCTGCTTCACTGCAGCCTACTCCATCACCGGTGACTCTCGGCAGGCAGCCCAGCTCCAGGTCGAGCTGTTGTTCACCATCTTAGCTGTAGAGGGCGCAGCATCATGTGGGATCCGAACCTGGGCCCTGATGCTCAGAGCAGGTGTCCCAATCCAGTTCTTAGCCAATGAGCCACTTTGCCAGCCCCTCTTTGCTTAATTTTTACTCACATTCTACAACCCTTTTCAAATTGCCTTTACTTCTCCCAAGCCGCTTGTTGTTTTTTTGTTATTTGGTTTTATGGTAAGCAGTTGCTAGAATATTCATGCCACATTAGCAATGTCACATATTTCCCTTTCTCTTCAGAAAAATCTATTCGAAGAGTAAGTTCTTTACTACAAACAGTTATAATCTGTTTAGTTATAATAATTAAGTAAACCTTATTGAAATAAACATTTCTATCTCACCCATAGCTTTTATAATAAATATATCACAATGCAATAACTTAGTGTCCACTTTAGAAGTACAATGCTATAAAATTTAGAAATAAACTTCAGTTTCCTGTTTTTCATAATAGTTAATTTTTTAATCTAAATATCCCCTAAAATCTCTGTTATTCAAAGATGTTAAGGATTAAATTTTAATTTAAAAGCATTTATGAAAATCTCTTTAAAGAAATTTAGTAAATCCAATGGCCAAAATTAATACAGCTGCAAAATAAAGAGCTTAAATTCTTATTTAATGGTTAATTTTAGCTACTTTTCCATGGCTACATTTTAAACATTATTCTTTGAATCCTTAGCCATTCATTTTGGTGTAGTCATTTATTGCTAATTTTCTCTTGATTTATTAAAGTGGAAATCCAGGCTGGTTCTACAGAGTGCTTCATTTATGCAAAATTTGGCTAACTCGGAAGGACCATTCTTGTAGTATGATGATCATCAACTATATTAACCACATACGTTTATTTCACAAACGCTGTTTCATGGCTAAGGTTTTGCAAATAATCGTATCTAAAATTCTATGAAATATGGAGTGGTGTAAGGGGATGAGGAATATAAGGGGATGGATACATTATCTACATTATCAACAGGTATGTGTATATTAGCTATTTTAATCAGTCTCCATGGATTATCAGTTGTATTTTTAACATGATTTACTGATGTATCCCATTGTAGAAATACATAGCAGTTTTGCCTTAAGAAAGTCAGAAATTTTGACTTGTGGAGTCTTATTCTTGAGTCTCCTTGAATGGTTAGAAAAGACAACACTGGGATTATCAAAGAAAATATTTAGTAGTGTAAAATAGGAAGTAGAATACTATCCAAGACTTTTTAAAAAGATTTTTTTCAGGTGTTATTCATTCAGAAAGATACTGTCTTTTAAAAATCCAATGTAATCTATAACTGGACTGCCCCCTGAATTCATGATGTGAGTCAATCCCCATCCCACTCACCCACAAAGAGTATGTGTTTGGGGATAACTTGAAAATTCAAAATACTGACAGTAACTAATAACATCATTTAAAATAAAATAGGAATCTATGGGTCTACACCAGTGTAAATGTAGAAATTAATTTTAAATGGAGAGCAAGGAAAGTTCTCCCTCAAAATATAATGGTAAGTACCAAGTATAGTAGGAATGATTGAAAGAGTAAATCTCCTTTCCACAATCATCACAGTAATAATTAACCCAAACATCAATGAACACCATAACTAGTATGTAAAATTAGATGAACATTGGGATATTTGCATAGATTTAAAGTACTTACTAGCAGAATTCATATTAATTATAAAGGGGAAAAGAGTAACATTACAGTAGATAAAGCTAGTAACAACCTAATGTAGTGATCAAATTTAATATTCTCAGGAATGTGATATATTGACATGCAATGAGGAGAACACAACATCACTTCTATGATGCCAAAAATCATAACCTGAATCTATCCCTCTAATTGAGGAATATTTTACAAAATGACTCGCCTTAAAAAGTTTAAGGCCATAAAAATCGAAGAAGACCTGAGGAATTATGTCCAAATGAGAAAGAATAAAGAACATGTTGATCAATGCAAGGGGTGATTGAAGACTGAATTTATCCTCCAAAGGCATTATTGGGACAGTCGGCAAAGTTCAAAGGGATGTCTTCATGAAGGGTTTATGGAACTATTGTACATTACACTCTTCTTGCAAAGTTTTAATAAGCCTGTATTACATCAAAACAAAAAGAAAAACATCGTACTGATATATCTACTAATATGTTGTTACTCCTAGCCTCTTGGATAATATATTATTAAATTAAACTATGATAACAATTAGGGACTGATTGTTACTTATCTTTTAACCCTTTATTATGCATGCTTCTGTTCTAACTTAAAGTAAGTGATCTAATTCCTTGATCGGATTAACAGAGTTACTAACTAGGGAAAACTAGAATTTTTTTGTGACCATCCACAAAGCTGACAACCCAAAGGAAAATATATTAAATTCATTTCTGCCAAGGACTTTATAATGTACTAGTGCACAATAGGCATCACAGTTCTATCAGACTGAATGTCTATTATACATGAAAGATACTTGATTTTTTTCATTTAAGATTGTTAGAGAGTCAAGCACCATCAGCCAAATGATCTATCATGTCAACATCCTTTCTAAAAGCATGGAGTATATTTTATGTATCACATGTGAAGTAGAGTCTGAGACAGATAATGATACAGTCTCATCGCTTTAATTTTGATGTGAGATTAGAGAGGT
>NW_017732292.1:398968-452439 GCF_001890085.2 Hipposideros armiger | reverse complement strand
ATATATATATATATATACCTTTCTCACCTGTCCAACAGTTCATTATTTATCATCCTTAAGATAAATGTGAAATTAAAAGTGTTTTGCCATATTGCTTTTCTATGGGCTATTTCAGGCATAAAGATCTATAGCAACTTTAAAATGACTCAACAAAATTTAAGTTTGTGTTTATTGTATGATAAGCTTCACCCCATGAAATTTTACTCAGATCACAATGAAATGTATTTTATTCACCATGTCAGGGGAAGAAATTAACACTAAGCGGTTTGAATGTTATGTTTATACAAATTTGTTATAGCTGAAAAGAAAAGGAAAGGGTTTTCTATGCAGTTGTATTTTTCAATTTTAGTAAAACAAAATGAGATTATATTAGTTATATGAAAACACCTGAGTTCTGGATACAAGTCCTGTTTTCAAGCTTAAGAACAGATTGAAAGTTATTTAGAGAATATCATTATCTTGTACATTCTGCCAAAAATTGTGAATAAAAGGAAATGTGGCAATTTATTTTAGTAATCTGAATTGACCACTTCTTGTTAAAGCCTAAGATTAACATCTGGCAAAGGAATCTTGTAATCACAAATTCTAGTTATCCCTTCCATTGCTTTTATAAATATATATTAAGGAAATGTAAGGTATTTATTTTTGGAACATCTCAGTTATCGATAATGACAAGTAGTGTGTATTTTTAAAAAAATCTTTATATAGTTATAGTAATGGGTTTCCATGATAAAGACAGTGTTATAATTTGACTGGATTATTTCAGCTTTGTTTTGTTTTGTTTGTGTTTTTTCTGTGTGCATGCAAGGACTCCATTCCATTAGTCCATATCAACTAGATGGAGCCAAGTGGCTAGTTCTAGGCAAAAGTTCCCTAGTACATTTCCAATCCTGGGCCTAAAATATTACATATTCTTCAGCTTTATCTTTTGCATTTGTATGGTAAGAGCTGGAGTAGCCATAGGACCAATAAACAGAGGAATTTCCTTCTCTAATTTACCCCTTGAAGGAGAGTGGCCAAGGAGTATTACCTGACCACGATCACCACATTGGACTAAAAAATAAACTTAAGTAACATTAATACGTTGATATTTGGGATTGTTTGTTATAACAGTTCATTTATCTGACTAGTATAGCTTTGTGTTTGAATCATAAGGTTATCTGGAAACAGGTGGTTTGTGTGTGTGTGTGTGTGTGTGTGTGTGAGTGTGTGTGTGCACAAAAGTGGGTCAAGTTACATAAATTTCCCATTAATTGTAAAACATAGAGTAAACGGATTTCCTTTTCTATTTTTGTGGTTCATTTTATAAGAAAGGCATACATTATAAGCAAAAAAAAAAAAATCCTGATTCCGATTTATTAAAAAAAAACACAAAAAACAAAAGTTGAATTCAGCTCAGATTTGGCCCAGTTTTCTTGCCACCTATATCTATAGTAACCATGTAATCAGTGTTCACTGATATTCATGATGATGTCTCAGAGAGGGTACAAGCTGCTTAACCCTTGGATAGAGATTTTATCTTAGTGCCAAATTAAGAAAATGTTAAGTTTAATGGACCAATATTATTTTTAGACATTAATCCTCACGTAAAGTACATAGAGCTTAATATCTAGTGGGTAAGAGTTGGCAGGCCCCCTCACACACTGATCATTCAAAGAATAAGTTAAGATCTTTTACCAACTTAAGAGAATAGACATTTAATATTTAGACTGCTTGGCAGTGCCGAGAGCATTTAGTATGGATCATCTGATTGAATCCTCATAGCCAATCTAGAAACTGAGAAATCTGATGATTATTTCTAGTTTACAGGCTAGAAAACAAAGCCAGGATGTCATTATTCTGAGACTGCCCTAGAGGGAGAAATTTTACTCCTCAAGGTAGCCTTAATCCTCATTCGGGACCTATTAATGAGTAAACACCTGGAAGTATTCTTTGAAAAGTTAAATAATCAAATATTTCTCCCACTTCCTCTAGTTCCAAACCCATCCTGTGTGCCAGTGGCACTGGTGTCTCCAGCTGGGGAACTCCATGGTATTTTAGTTGCGTAGCCCTCTTTGGGCTCTCACTGTGCTCTGTCCTTGCACCTCCTATAAATGATAACCCTTAATGACTGAGTGAATAATCTGCCTCTCCTAAACTGAGGAAACTGGAACCCAAATGCATGCTTATGACCTTGTAAGTTCATACTGGAGCACCCCCAAGCTCACAGATAAAGCCAGCCAGTGTTTTGCGCTTTAGTAGATGTCTGTTGGCTCTGCAAACCCCAATACCCAACGCAAACCCCACAGAGCTATGGCTTATGTTCTTACAGTAGAAGATCAAAGTAAGAAAAATTAAAAGCTGACCTCCGCCGCCAGTTCCAAAAATCAAAGGGCACACCCACCCAATCTCAAAATGCTGTTTCAGCCTGGAGAAGAGAAATGGTGATTTCGGTGGAAACTTCAAATTAAAAGAACTCTACATGGTGTAGAGCTAATCAGTAACTTTCTAAGGAGTAAGTCATTCAGCTGAGTTCTAAGAAGGACTCTTCTTCCCATCAAAATTTTAAGAAAGAAGTTTGAGGTCAATGAGTAAAAGTTACATTTTAAATACAGTAATTTAAGGCTTTGGAACTTGGTAGCTTCCTTTGCTAGTAATTAGGGCAAAAAAAAAAAAAAACCCAAAACAACAGTATGGTATATTTTTTTGTCAGCTTTATTTGTTTAGGGAAAAAAAGATAAGAAGAATGCATCTTTATTCATTATGGAACACCAAAAATATTGATATTGATATTAAACCTATTAGCTATATTACTGTGACCGGCATATGGGGAACCATGACTTTTGGATCAAGAATTAAATATTTTTGATACATTAAAATTATTAATGTATGCTCAATTTAGTTTTAAGGATAACTTTGTTATTTATATTGCTGTCATTTTTGTAAAATATGAAATGGTCTGTAGTCCACTTCTTACCCAGTGAATACTTCATCTAGCTATTCATAATGTTTGTTTTCCTTGCATTAGGAATAGATGGGGATATATTACTATCTAAATGTTAAATTGTACTGGAAAATGATCTGTTCAATTCAAATGGAAAGAAACTTCATTGGCAGTTTGTTTCTGTGTGAAGGGAAGATAAAGAAGAAAGGGCTGAAGTTTTATTTTGATTTTGAGAATTTTACAAATGTTACCTGATTTAGCTTTCATGATAGTACCGTATGAGATAGAGATTGGTATTTTCTGTCTTTCTTTTTCTCCCATTTTAGTTTAAGATTAGGAAAGTGAAACTCAAAGAATTTCATTATTGTGTCAATAATTATTCAGAGCTTTGTCTGATTCCAAATTCACTGTTTTTTTTTTTTAAATAAGAGTTTTAATTTTATTAGACCACTCTTCTGGGAGCTGCTCCTTATAGAGTTACACTGAGAGAAATTGTCCAATTTGCTTGGAGGAAGTAACTCCCCTTAAATATAACTCATTAAATTATCCTGTTATGAAGACAAAGCAAATTGATTAAATCAAGATACAATAGGGAATTCTGATGATTATCTGGATTTTTGTACGTGGCCAATCTCTGCTAATATGCACTTATTCATCATTATACATATTTAAAATATATAATTAAATTTCACCCAGGTGACATGGGGATTGTGACCCAAATTTTAATTCCACCTTGTCTCCCATTATCTCCTTAAACAGTATTCGGTGGTTGTAACCTGACTTGCCCCTGCTTGGAAGTTCCTATAGAGTCCATGGAAATAGGCACACACTTGGCTTTTCATTGTCTGAGCACATCGTAATTCAGGAAATGGAATGTCCAGTCTAAGACGTTAATCGATGCTAATGACCTGATTTAATTTCAAATCTTCCACCCCTTGAGGCTAAGGCCACCGAGGGTGGGAGATTGCTGAGTGACATGGGCAGACTTGACAGTCAGCTTTTTGCATTCATCTTCCTTCCTCTCTGTTTCTTCCCTGACTAAAACTATGATAGCTAGGTAGTTTGCCTGTGCCCCAGGGTATGGTGAGTGGGGGCAGGTACTGGCAAGAAGGTAGGAAAGATCTCATTTGAGTTGACTTCACCTTCTCTGGTTCTGGCAAAGGCTTCTTTGGAAAGTTGCTGCCTGGGCTCCTCTCTCCTGCAATTATCTCATTTGGGGTGGAGGCATCATCACATCTTTAATAAAAGTGGTCGCCTGCTTGCAACAGTTTCCTTAGCTCTAGGTATCTGACAGTCACCTGCAGCTTCTTTTGGCTGAGATTTCCCCACCCACATGGGCAGCCTTCTTGGACAGGATACAACGCGACTGCCTACCAGACTGTTCTCCCCAACAGAGCACACATCTGAATCATGGGAAACAGCGATCCTTTGCCCCTGTTTTTTGGAGGACCAGGCCAGTAGTAAGATATCAATACACTCTTGGCTGTACCCTACAGAAGCCCACAGAGCAGGGTGACCCCAGGGCAGGCAGAACCACAGGAACTCTGGGGACGTCCTCACTCCTTAACATTGAGCTAAAGGAGGGAGGAGCATTCACTTCTCTTTCCTGGGAGATGGAATAGAACTCACAGCATCTTTCTGCAAAATGTCCTTCTCAAAACACTCACCCTTCTGATATTTAAAAGGTCATTTGAACAACAGGAGGGTATTCAAGAGTCATAAGTTCTTAGACATTTCCTTAAAACTCTATGCATGTTGATTTACTCATTTTGGACTCTTATAACTGATAATGACTCCTCAGTTAAAACTCAGGCCGAGGGACTGCCTTTAAGCATTACCTGACAAACATTAGATGCTTCTTCCCATTTGTGAAGATACCACAGCCAGCCATAGAATCTTGGGTCAAAAATAGGAAAAGCAGGGTGAAACACATCTGATGTTTGCTTTGTGTTAATGTGAAGGGTGATTAGATAGTAGATCTCCATATGGCACGTAAAGATTAAAATAGTGTGTAGTTCAGGGAAACAAAGAATATGCTGGATGTACTTAACAGGAGAGACTATAATGCATGCAACTTTTAACTGACAAAGAATTTTGAAAGAGCTGGGGGTTCCAATTCCTGAACCACACTGGTGTATCATCTCAACTCCCTGTAAAACAAAAATGAATAATTTGGTAATCTGGGAATAGACAGCAAAACCTCACATCTAATGTCTTCAGATTTCTATGTGCTCACCTGTAGACCCCACTGGACAACGATGGTCTTTCAGTGCTACTCATCAGCAGACTTTAACTTAGACCCCTCCTAAAAGGCTGACCCTGTGTTCCCAGGGAAAAGAATAGAAGCAGATGAGAAAGGTGCTTAGTGAAAAATAGACATTCCTGCTCAGAGATATACACAGATGATATTTTAACTAGAATTTACCAAAGATAGAGTAGAACATATTCTAAAATGTAAAATGGCAGCCGGGGTGAAAAATTAGAAGCAGTCTCAGAAATATATGTAACCTCAAATCAATATACGAGTTAACAAAAAACACCTATAAAAATAATGTGATATAAAAGGGTATAGAATTGAGTTCAGGGAAACTGAATGTACGGTTTTCTGAAGGATGACTGATGATGATGTTAAGCAGTTGTTTTCCCAAATCAGTAACATTGATTAACCTACTGTCAAAGCACTTACTTATTTTCTAGTAAAAATGACCGTTAGAGAAAACACATTATTAAACTGTTTTACACATCTGAGATATGATAAAGAAGGGCATTGGAATAGACTTCAACTCATCTTCTCCTGACATTTTGTATACTCATCAAATACCTCAGAAAGGATCTCAAGTAGGAGGCGATCAAACCTCTCTCAGAAGATGACATGAAAACTTGCCGCTTGGTTCCAGTGTGTGTGTGACTGGGTGACCCTCTCTAGACTAGCAGCACATAGAAGATGTTCTTCCAGGAGTGCAGAAGTAACAATTAATGTAGCAAAGGGACATTTTATAGCGCAGCACAGTGTACACTTCATTAACTAGATCACACAGGGTATGCTAAGCAGCTACTAATACACATCAGAGTACAATTCCAAAGTGATTATTTTACACACACACACACACACACACACACACACACACACACACACACACACACACACCATGACATTTAAGAATTGAGACATCCAAATTTTTAAAAGTTACTGCCCTGAAAGCTAGAACATTTTGTATTCTGTTATTCATAATATTAAACCAAGAAACTTGAATTGGCAGTATAAAGCCAAGTGTAACATATTATTTATTGCTCTTTTCAGAATGGTGTAAGGACTTAGATTTCATCCAAGATTCTAAAAGTACCATTTCTTCAAAGAATGTGAAATATGCTTCCAAGTAAAAAAATGTGTTTTTTCTTGGGTTACTCTTATCTTTTTTTTTTTTTTCACCATGGAAATAGAGATGGGATTGGAAAAAAAAAGACATTGATTCTGACAGATCTTAAATATTTTTGCCAAGAGCTATATTTTGTAACAATGTGCCTGCAGAATAACAAATATCATTAGAGTTAAAATAATAAGTATTCTTTGCAGCTGTGTTTTTAACGGATAGCAATTTCCAAGTAGAGTAAATGAACAAAATAATTGTTTCTAAGTACTGCATGCTTTCTTGTATAGTCTTCTCCTATATTACATGCTCCTTCTGTTTGTTACTAGTTTCCATAATTTACTTCCGGCCTGGCCTTTCTGTTCTTTGTGAGCTAGTCCTTTGTGGAAGTGTTGGGATTTATCGATGATTACCCATATAAAGAGGCTTGCATTTGCTTGGAAGAACATTGAATATTAAAATCCAAGTTGTGAAGAAGGGCCTGCTGGCCTGGTGGCTGATTAAATATTGTTCGTGAACTCAGGCATCTTGTTCTCCTTTTGGTGGATAAATTAAGAATCACATCCTTTAGGATGAGGTCCAGTTGGATATTGCGCTCTGTGTATGACTGAACTCTGTAGCTCTTACAGAATTCCAAAGATTCAAATACCCTGTGTTTTCTTCAAGTCCAGTAGATAACAGTGATTTTATTTGAAGACCTATCTGAAGTTGATATGCTTGTAGAATCTATAATAATAAAATATAAAGACACACTATTTAGTATATATTCAGTGAGTGCCTATTCTGCTCCAGGCACAATGCTAGGGTCTAGATTTAGTGTAGCCTAGAATAAAGATAACTTTGAGGAGAGTAGCAACTTGCCACAAATTTTCTCTAATGTAATCATTTTAATTGAATCACCGAAGACCACCCTTTTCTCATGAGTTAGAGATTCTGCATTGGGCACCAATTTATTCGTTGTTTTGACCAGTATCATCGTTTACCGTATCAGTTTGAGAATAATCCTCATTCACATTCTTCTCTTTTATATCATGGAAGACACAGGAAATCACACGTCCTTTCTGGGCCTTTGAACTTGATCACTATACTTCGGTAGACCACTTAAGGGTTGTTTCGTTCTAAACACCAAGGGCCTTCTCTGTCACAAATATACCACTCAAACCCTGGTGTTGGGACCTCGGTATCCATCAACTTTCCATCTTGTGACGCAAATCTATTTAACGGTACATGAGAAAGTTTGACCCTGTGCTCAATCAACAATTCCTGACAAGGGAATAAATAAATTCTGGGGTCGGAAGGCTCTGTCTGTTCTTATACGACTTGTATTGCAGTAGGGACCAGGAGAGCCTTGTCAGCAATTTGACTGACCTAGCCCACTCAGATGTGACTGCAGTTCCTCAGCTTATCTGCAAAAAAGGGAAAGTTCATACTTGGGAAGGGTGTTTTTGCAACTAGAAATTAAATCGCCAAATATTGCCTAAGAGCCAGGAAGGGAGGACTGTCCCTCGTGGAATGGTCGTGTTGGTGTGACACGAAAAGCAAGTCAGCGAAGGCTCCAGGTGACAAGGCACTCCATTATTACATGGAGGAGGTGATGGCAGGACACTGCAAGTTGTCAGGACAGAAAACACACCCTCCTTTGGAAGGTGCACAGAGATGCTTAACATCCAGTTTCTTCTTTTCATAGGAAGAGTGCCAACTAGCATAGACATCTGCCTAGAGTGATTTTTGGGTTATATATGCCAATGATTAAAGTGACAAAAGAAGAAACTACAGTTATATATATAAACATTAGGGGTCAATGTATAGATAATTGCTTAGATTTTATTATTTATGTTCCAGGTTATAGAAAAAATGTTGCTCCTTTTTGTTTTTTTACATGTTCACACATACACACACATATTCACTCATATGTATATACATTCATATGCAGCAGTTCACATATTTAAAGTATATTACTTGCACCTATATTCCAAAATGCCAAAAATTCAGGTTATCGTTTACTTAATTCTACAGGAACAATTATGTTAGATTCCAAATATCATGGGAATGTTTTCCTAACAGATGGCATTGCTATTTTATTAAGCACCCCAGTTCAGATTGCAAGGAATCTGTACAATGTATCAGTAGTTAAAATCAAGTTATTTAAGATATTTTCAAATATATTTCATGACTCCTCTCTGGTTCCATTACTGTTTATAAGGTTTTTGACTTATTTTGCTCTGTTTTGTTTTTCTGGCTGGCATACTTACTCAGCTTCATGAAGAAAGCTTCTGTGTGTTTACTCTATATTGACCTGCAGCTGAGTAGTGACAAAGAGAGAGGAAAAAAAGCATGTTTTCATATATCAATAAAGACATGGACTTGAGAAACAATGGCACACAGATCAATGTGTGGCTCAGAAATCTGAAATCGAGTTTCTTTTTACTGTTAAGCAGGCAGAGCATAGAGAGTTTTCAGAGTGCTTTGTTCAATAAAATGGGATCGTGACCCAAATCAAACAATGCCTCATATTTTCAACAAAGCTATTTGGGTTTTGAAATGTTATTAAGTACATTTATTGGTATTGTCCAGTGATTATCATTTGGGGGTCCATGCCCTGCATATGGACTCATGTGCACCTAGAGGTAAAATATTAGAATGTGTTCTCAAAAGGAGTACGGACCTTGACTGTGTTGTTGACGGCTATTTCACAGACTGATGTAATGGACCTGGGCATGCTTCCTAGCCATGGCTAATTTTTCAAAATTCCTCAGATTCTTCTAATAGGGGGTCAAAGTTGAGAACACTGGGCTAGAACAAAGCTTCTAAAAACATAACGTGCATGGAAATCACCAGGATGCCAATCTAAAATACAGATTCTGACTTAGTATGTATTGACCGGGTCCTGAAAGTATGTGTTTCTACAAAGCTCTTAGAGGATACCAATGCTGGTGTCGCATGTGCGACATTTTATACAACCAGGGGCCAGAAGATCTGGCAGCAGTAATTGCAAACTCAGCAAAAAAAAAGGTCACAGTTTTAATCATGATTCTAATGCCCAATCTTTTTTTTTTTAACAATACCATACAGAAACCTCAGATTTTCCTACTGGCTTTTTTTGTTGTTGTTGTTGTTGTTTCCAGTAAATATTTATGATTCTTTGCCAAATTGGCTCACAATTGGTTAAGTTATGTACACTCATTTTTCTAGAATCCAATTGTGAAAAAAATATGCTTTCTGAATAGATTTACATGTCTACCTATAAATTTTGGAATATATTTTAAGGTCCAGTATACTGAATATGCTGAAAGGTAACAATATAATGAGACGTGATTGGCACTACATAACAGAAGCACAGCCTGTTGGGGCATGCACCTGAATAATCACTACATGACAACTTTACATGAAACCTCAAAAAACTCTGCTAATCAAGATGCTGTCTCCTGTTTTCTCTTTTTAAAATATTTTCCCAAATCGACAATGAGAACATATTTCTAACTAAATTCTGAAGCATTTCAGGCAATTTATAAATGAACAAACTTTGAGTATCATATTATTTAATACAGAATTTTATCTTGTATTGATAGCTTCACAGTCACAGTCTTTCAAACACATCAAAATATTTGCTTTGGTTTTATATGGTGAGAATAATTTATTTGATTTGAAACAGGAAATCACAAATACGGTCGGTCGTTCACCCTCACCCATTTCTTAAATTATTTTTTAACCTATTTTATATTTTTCTAGGAGCAAGACCAAGGTTCATGTTTCTTGCATTTTGGCAAGTTGCATTTTGGCAAGTTCTTTTGATTACTTGGTTATAACAGGATGTGTCCAGAAAAGTAGCGAAGTTTCATACTCTCTGTGCAGAATTCCTCCTTTGTTGGTGATGTATGCAAAGCCATCTGTTCTCTTTAGAGTGGCAGTGATGACTTGTGTGGGACAGTGAGCGCTTGTCAGCGCCTGGAAGATGCTCCTCTGCATAAAGCATTATCCTGTCTTTATGTCTCACCAGCAGTGAGCCCTTTTTAGTCTACATTTCTGGCTGAGCTTGGCATACACTGGGAAACGAGTATCAGAGTCAAGGAGAGTTGCTTATTAAATTACTCATCTCACTTTTACAGAACAGCTGCTAAACCAAACTGGCTAAAATATCTTAGTAGTTATCCACAGCATATGTTTGAATACAGATGCTCACTCTAAGCAATTCAAACAGCCAAGGCTGTGGAGGTTGATAAATGTTCAGCTTTTAGCTACAAAGCAGAGGTTAAATGGATATGTCAAGATGCTTAGCTTGCCTGCTACTTTTCGCTGAAGAATAAATGGTGGCAAACTTCCCACTAGGCTATCTTTTTCTTTCTTTTTTTTAAGTTTCAGGTGTATAAAACAATGTACTAGTTAGACATTTGCACCCCTCACAAAGTGATAGCCCCCCTCCCCCAATCTACTACCCCTCTGATATTGTATATAGCTGTTACAATTCCATTGACTCTATTCCCTACTCTGTCTTCTAATCCTACCATGTGAAAAGAAGACTGAATGGAAACATTCATCTATTGCTTTTCATAATGCATTGGCCCCATTTTATTCAATTCATTTATTTTTTAATAAAAACCACCCTTTAAATGCTATTTAAATCAGGGCAAACCATAGAGTGGTGTGTTTATACATGCAATACGTTGTGCAAGTACATAAACCTCAAACAGAATTTCTTGTCGTATTTACCTTATTGGGGGCAGACAGTTCATGCAATGGACTACATAATAAAGGCAGATGCATTCAATTAATAACTGGAAATCAGATCACCAGTAAATTCTCATGGGTTACTTAATATCCATCAAATTATAGCAACTTTTAGTCATGACTCATCTTGATGATTTTGGACTAGCGACCTAGAGATCAAAGACTGTACAACTCATCCCAAGTCCCTAATCAATCAAGTGATTCTGTTTGAAGTAAGAAGCATCATTTTTTTTGTCAACTCTTCTTTAATACCTGAGTTGATTTTCACAACAAAATGAAGGCCAAAGGAAATTTAGTTTCCTCTTTGAACAGTTTCTTCCTACCTAAAATATTGACTCACTTAAAATCATTATTATGTTTAGAAAATTAGGAAAATGTTGATGATTATGCTGGCATAGACTGTTTTAGTTTGAGTTTGAATTCTATTTTCCAATGGGTCTTTATTAGGAATTCTATTTCCTGATGCCTATTAAATGATAGACATTTGATAGAAGGTTTTTTTTGTATTTAAATCCTCATGCATGCAAAGGTATTCAAAGCTACAGCAATTCCCTGGGAAGATATAAGCCAATGCTGTTTTTGATGTATTCTTTGATTAGCAAGATAATTAATCACTTTTATCCATATACTCATTACCACATTCACAGCTCAATCCACAATACCACTGCTAATTTAAACAAAATTCTTCATCTGACATCTTTTTCATATGCAGATTTAGTTCATCCTCAATACTTTGTATCAAGAGGAAAGAGAATAAAATAAAGCTCAGGAAAAGTTAAAAATAATTCATGACTGCATTATTCTTCAAAGGAATTCTTAAGCCATCCTTTGAAACACTGCAAGAAATCCCTCTGTGGACAGTGGATTCTTCCTAAGTGCAGGTTATGAAGTACAGGTTATAACAGAATATGTGGGAATGTGACCCTGATTTCTCAAAAAAGATCAAAGTAGAAAATTAGAATGACAATAGTCCACTCTTCTGTTAAAATATGAAAAGCAAGTTCATTTTCAAGAAATAGAAATATCATCCAAATTGTTGCAAAGCAGATAAAACATAAGGTAGAAACAGGCATAAAGCTCCGTTGAAGCTTTTATTTTTTGTTTTAAATCAATCTGTGTAATTTGGAAAATGCCATGTAAAAATATGAGGTGTCCAAAAGACTGCTTCACTTTTCTCATTGGTTACGTAGGGCCGTTGAGGGAAGGAGACCAGACATTTGGGAAGAAAGCACTTTCAAGTTTAAAAACATCTACAAATCTGAGGAATTTTCCCTGCTGTACACCTAACTTCTTTTCTCTACATAGACATAGTCGAAAAGGCTAAGTGATGGAGTTGGCGACCCATCAGTTCCCTTTTTGTTTTCTGAAGACCTGAGAAATGTCCTCACCAGCTATTGACAATGTTTGTTTAGCCTGTTCTCTGAACTGCTTTTTGTTCTAACTCTTCTCTCAATTCCTCAGGGCTCTACAATCTATCTTCTTACGTCTGCAGCTTTATGTTTCTTTTTTTTTCCCCTTTTATTAATATACAATGTCTTTATTTTTATGATTTTAGTTCTTTAAATGTTTTATTAAATTTATTGGTGTGACATTGATTAGTAAAATTATATAGGTTTCAATTGTACAATCCTATAAAACATCATTTATATATAGCATTGTGTGTTCACCATCCAAGTTAATTAATTGTCCCTTAAATTACTTTCACCTATTATTTTAAAACATTTTTAAACAGAATAAAATACAAAATAAAGGTAGTTTCTTATGTTCTTTGTAATTTATCTTTCTTCATGATTAAAATTATTACATCTAAGGACTTTATTCACTACCTGTTTCCATGACAATTATTATATAATGCAAAAATAACCTTTCTAAAATGTATGTATAATATTGCATTCTACAGGTGTACCATAGTTTAAGGTATCACCTTTCCATTCTTGGAGGATACTTTTTTCTGTTTTTGAACTTTTGCAGTTTAAAAACGGCAGAATTATGAAACGTTAAGTGTCTAATTCTTCATCTGCTTTTCTAAACATTATTTATACACCTGCTTTTAAATTAGTTTATTCTTTTTACCACTAATTGACTCTGTCATTGACTAAATTACCAATCAATTATTTTAGACAAATTAAAGTTTTCTTAAAACCCCAATTTAACTGCCTTGTCTGAAGAACCGATTCTATTCACTTAATGTGCCTTCCTAAATCTCCTTATCCGTTTGGTTTCTATGAGAGTACTTAGTGGTTAATATTTGCTCTATGTATGCATAGTTCATTTAAGCATATGCATTATAAAACCACTTACTTTTTTTTTCCAATTCTTAAACTAAGGTTTCTCTGTATTTCAAAAGAAAGCAAACAATATGATTTTTACTGTAATAGAATATTGCCTCAACATTTTGTCACCCTAGAACTGCTCCTTTCCTAATAATCTGCTTCCTTATATTCTCCACATTCTAGTATTTACTAACACTTATGAATTTACAGGTTTCCTCCACAATCTGAAAGCAGAGGCTTCCTATGAAACCTCCCCTAAGCTGGAATTGTGTAACATAAAGTGTATGCCCTGCTTGCCCAAAGTTTGAGTTACACACTTTGCTGTTATGTTTATAGTACCTGTTTTCATTAACAGAAAGACATCCGAAGAGGAGTTTCACTTTCACAACAAAACCTTTACCATACTTATGTAGGTCTTTCCTAAAAGCAAAGTTACATAAAGCAAACTTTCGCAAATCGGGGGACACCTGTATATTCACCGTTACCCTATGGTATGTTTGCTTTATTCTTTATCTTCTGCCTTCCTTCACTAGCATATTTCCTTTTTATTTTATTTTTTGCCTTTTTTGGTAAAACATACAGACTGAAATATGCATACATCAGAAACATACACCTTGATGACTTTTCACGGTAAACACACCTGTGGCAGGGCAGGATGTGAAATTGGCTCCCAAATGGCCACTTCTAGCGTGCATGGCTTGTATGATCCCCTTCCCTGGAATGCGAGCAAGGCTTGCGAATTCCTTGGAATTCACTCCTGTGATTTGGTCACTCTTAAAGTGGCAAAACTGATGTTAGTAATTCCAAAATCAGCTGACCTTCAGTTAATCCAAAAGGAGATTATTTGTGAGGGAGAGCCTCATCAAGTGAGCATGTAAGAGGATCTAGCCTTCCCTGAAAGAACAGATTTGAAATGACTGAGATTTTCCTACTGCCTTAAACAATTCAATAGCCACATTGTGACAGGGCCTGCGAGCAGCCTCCAGGAGCCACGAGGAGCCCCGAGCTGACAGACAAGGAAGCAAAGAAAGACTCAGTGATCCATTTATCTCTAAGGATCTGAGTGCTGCCCACGTCCACATTACCTGGGAAGAGGACAGCGAGGTCAGGACAGGGACACAGCCCCACCAACACCTTGACAGAGACCTTTAGTTTGGACCCTGGGAAATCATCCCTGGACTTATGACCCATGGAAACTATGTGATAACAAAGGTATGTTGTTGAAAACCACTGAGTTTGCGGGAATTTGTTACACAGAAATAGGAGAGTAACACAACACCCATGTAACGAACAGCCTGATCAAACAATTCCAGCATTAAAGAAGCCCCTTCATGCCCCTTTCTGGCCACTACACACTGAGATAGCACAATAATGATCCTGATTAACAAGATAGAAGCATTTTGCCTTTTTTGAACTTCATGTGCTCAACAATCATTCACTATATACTTTTTATATTAAACTTCTTTCATAAGATATTGTATTGATGAAATTCATTCATTTTCTGTGTAGCAATAGTTCATTCTCACTGCTTTATGGTATTTCATTTTATAAACACACCGTAGTTTACATATTTGAAAACTGAAGGGAAATTTGGTTGTTTCCAGTTTTGAATTGTTAAACATAATATTGTTTACATGCCTTTTTTTGGTGAAACTGTGTTCATTTCTGGTGTATATCTAGCAGTGAAATGAATGGGTCATAAAGTTTGCACATTTTTAGCTTTAGTAGCTATTGACAAAATATTTCCCAAAAGGAAATACAAATTTACATTCTTCAAACATTCTTTCTCATTGAATCATAAGTGTTCTCTTCACATTATGGATATACACCCTTCACTGTATGTATATATTGCAAATACCTTCTCTCACAAAGTGGGCTTTCTTTTTCATTCTTTTAAAGTTGACTTTTGATAAATAGAAATTTCTAATTACGAAAATTAGACCATTTAACTTTTTCTTTCAAATTTAGTCCTTTTCACATCTGATCTAAAAGTCCATTACCTATTGAAGGCCACAAAGATATTCTTATACACCTTTTTTTTTCTTTTTTCTCTGTTCTCAATGTTTTTGTTTGCATTTAGATGTAAAGTCCACCAAATATTTTTCGTGGAAGGGTAATAAATAGTACGGTGGGAAGTAGAGATCAGGAAAATTTTCTTTTCTATATGAATATCCAATTGATCATTTTCCCATTTATTGAGAGAGCACACCTGACTTACTATCTTACTGTGTCCCCACTGTCATGGTTAGATGGCCGGTTAGGGGTATAGTGCTGCATTGACTTCTAGTTCACAGTCATTTCTTTACCTTTGCATCTTCTATGCTGTCTTAATTACTGTATTTCATAGTAAGCAAATTCTCTGTTTATTTATTCTTCAAGATTGCCTTGTTTGTTCTTGGCCCTAGCAGAGTCATGTAGATTGAACTTATTTGCATACACACACACACACACACACACACACACACACACACAATGCAAACCTTGCTGGAATATTAACTGTGCTATCATTAAATCCATACACTAATTAATAAAAAAAAGGAGGGGTATGTTTACATTATTAAGCATTCCAATCACTCTTCTTCTTTTATATTTAAAGTCATTTTTAAGAGCAATTTTAGGTTCAGAGCAACATTGAGAGGACAGTTCAGAGATTCCCCATGTAATCTCTCCACCCACACGCAGAGCTTCCTGTGATCACCATCACTCACTAAAGTGGGACATTTGTGACAACTGATGAATGTACTGACACTTCATAATCCCCAAAGTCCATAATTTACCTAATAGTTCACCCTTGTTGTATATTCTGTGACTTTGGATGGATGTATAATGACATGTATCCATCATTATAGTTTACAAAGCAGTTTCACTGCCATAAAAATTCTCTGCCTATTCATAGTCTAAGTTAATGTTACTCAAACAGCATTTTGTAGTTTTTATAGTATATGGTATGTCCAACACCTTTCATTATTCCTGGACATTTGATGTTTTTTACTGTTATAGTAAGTAGAAATCATTTTTTTTTAAATTATATAACTGGTGTTTTTGTTGCCACCATATGAAAATAAATTAATGTTTAATTTAGGTAAACTTATTGATATCTTGGGGTCTTGGTAAGCTTTTTAATTCAAAATGTTAGTGTATAAAATCTGGATTTGCCATGAACAAATTGTGTCATCTTCAATTAATTGTTCTGTTAATTTTTCTTTCTAATTATTTGTTTTTTCTTTTTATCATTTTATAGTGTGAAGACCAGTAAGATCTTGGATAGCAGGTATTTTTTCACATTGCTAATTTTCAAGTAATACTTTTTTCATTAATTATATATTATATTTCTCTAAGTGTGTGTGTGTGTGTGTGTGTGTGTGTGTGTGTGTGTGTGTGTGCGCGCATGCGTGTGTGCGCGCGCCCCTGTTCTCTTCTACAAATTAAGGGTGGTTCCTTCTCTTTTCAGGTTGCTAGGAGTTAGGATCATGAATGCCTGTTGAATTTTGTTGTATATTTTTCTATATCTATTGAGAGATTATGTTTTTTTCTACCATTTCATTAATGAGAAAAGTTTGATATTTAAAGGTTAGACCATTTTTGTTATTGAAATAAACCCACCTTAGTCTTTATATTATTTTATGACAGATAAGTAAAAAATGTTTTTTTGTTGTTGTTGTTTTATTAATGTATGATACATATTTTTCCACCCTTTTAGTTAAATCTTTGTGTTGGCTTTCACATCAGGTGCAACCCTTGTAAATATTCTATGGTTGTATTTATTTTTATTTATTTATTTATTTATTCATTTATTTATTTATTTATTTAGCTGAGCCATCCTGCTACCTATTGGCAGCTTAGCGGCAGCTCAGCTCATGCCGGGCATCGAACTGCTATTGCTCAAAGCTCAAACTCTTGAGCGAGCTCTTAACCAACTGAGCCACTCAGCTGGCCCCAAGTTGTATTTATTTTTAATCAAGGCTGATGATTTTGGATCTTTATTCTGAGTGTTTATTCATATTTAGATGATTAATGATATATTTGGCTTTTATTTACATCTTTTTTCTGTTTTTTTATTTTATTCACCTTTTTTATATACTTATTCTCCCTTCATTCATTTATATTCATAAAGGATTTAAATTTTTTTTCTTTAAAAACTAGTTAGTTATCGAGACATTTAAAATCTGTAATGGTGAAACAATATTACAACATGCACATGTATCCTTGAGTATTATACTATTACTTCTACAAGGTAATTTCCTTCTAAAAAGTAACTGATTACTTAATTATTTTAATTCTTATTGTTTGCTTTTAATGCAATTTTTTCTAGAACTTTTCTTTTTTTCACAAGTGCTTTAAGATTTAATATCACTGTCCAAAATCAATGATCACCAGGGACTATTGATCCAACTTCCCTCTCAATCTTCTTCCAGAGCTTGGAAGAGAAATAATTGTTTTACTAGAATATGATTGTCAGACAAAAGGCAGGGAAAGAAGAAAGAGAACAAGAATCAGACCCAAGAAATGTATTTATTTTGAAATCCAATCATAGTTACTGCCCAACTAGCTTCTGGAAGTTTTAAATCATCTAAGCAAAGAAGATCCAGAAAAAATAAACAGTAAACATTTTTAAATTTTAATTTAATTATTCTTAGTAAATTTTAGAGCTCCCCCATGCAGTTTCTCACTTTTCCTTATTCAAACTATCCCTCTCCACACCCATCAAGGATTGAATACTGCTTGTTCAATGAAATCTTTGCCTTGTCTATTGATTTAGCAAATAGTGTTTTCAACAATAACCATTTTCCTATTCCTCTAAAAGTGGTTAATTCATGTGCATTATCTACTTCAACCAAATATTGTAAATTTCTAAGTGTAGGTGTCTTCTTGATCAGCAATATAACTTATTGTCTTTAAATTACTTGAGTGATTGCCCTGGACATCTCTATAATGAAACTTGCAAAATTTTGCAATACACAATGGTGGCAAAAGGGACATCCCCCCTAATAGTATTTGTGGTGTTAGATGTTTACTTTGCATACTTTAATGTTGAAAACTGGCTCTATATATTTTGAAGTTTCACTTATCTTGTACTTTTAAAAATCTAAAAGCTCCTTTTAAAATAAAAACATGGTTGGAGACTAAAACTGTTTTCTAATAGCTTTAGGGGGTTGCAAAATCAGCCACAATAAGATTTCAAGCAGACTTTTTCAATAAGATGAGGAAAAAAATGATTCAATATTCTAAATGCTATATTAGCTTAAAATTTGAGTGTATCTGGATGTGTGTCAAGTATTATTTTTATCTCTCAACTCTGGGCCCTGACTTTGCCAATTATCTCTCTTGTTCTTATTATGGATTCATAAAAAGAAATGGCCTAAAACGTTCAGATCATATAATATTCCTGTAAAACTTTTCTTTTTAAGTAAAACCTGTGTGTACTTTGAATCCTTAGTAAGTTGGGTGGAAGTATGATGGGATATCTGTAATTGGTGCAGGTAAGTTCATTAAGGCCATTTTTTTTATCATATTACAAATTAGAAATGGCTGCCTATGGCTTTTGTGGTACAATGATAAACAATATCTTATACAAAAAGAATTAAAAATTGCATTGATTGACTGTGAAAGAGAATTCAATTTGCTTTTATATGACATTTATGTATTTATTATATTAAATTTGAAAAGAGCACAAAGACTATAAAGATGATAAAAATTTTGCCAACACATTTATACTTAAAGCCTCTGTTTCTCTCAACTTTAATAAATTATCATTCTTCAAAAATTCAATTTATTTTCTCTCTGCAGAAATTGATTCAAGTTTTTCATAACCCATCTAAGGTAAAATCATTAAATATTAGTTAAAATGCCAATTTAAATCCATAGCATATCACTGACATGACCAAATACATTTTGTGAGAGCAAAAACTTACACTGATTTTTTTTAAAAGCTAACTAAGATATTATCCTGCTAAAGGTTTATTATTATCTCTATTTTTATCACTGTTCCCTACTACACTATTCTTCTGTATTTGCATAACATAATAATGGCAGTCGTATATTAACAAAAGTCACCATAACAGACAAGGAAAAAGAGGTTTCGGCTTTAACTCATTGGATAAAACTACAGAGATAGACTTCTCTTAATATGTTGTCATTCTTTTCTATCTCATCATGACACTAACAGCAAAAGCCACTAAGCCATCCAGTTATTGGATTTAGTACTGGATAATCCAAATCTAAGAAACGTAGACTGAAATGATGCTGTATCAATCATTACTCAAAGTATGTTCTAGGTGACAGCTGATTCCATGAGAGATTTAATGGGGAACAGCACTGACACCTTTGGCCCCTAAAAACTTTAGGAAACACAAGTTATTCTTGATAAGAGTCTTTCCTTGACCAAATTTTGAACAGACTCTTTGAACTTTCTTTTTGACTAAGCCTGACCTTGGGCTCCCATGTCCTTTGTAGAGTCCGGTTCCAGCAAGAATCCTGTTATGTCAATTTAGTAAGAATTCCCACTGTTGACATCTGATCAAATTCCCCATCCTCCACCCTCAGTACCTGATGATCCTGGCCTGCCTTTAGTGAGCACCCGTTAGTTAGCATAGCCAGAATCTCTTCTTCCCCCTGAAGTTTCCTGTTAGGAATTTTCCCTCCACCAGCACCCAGCCTGCTCCTTGGCTATAAATTGCCACTTGCCCATCCTTTATTTGAAATGCAGCCCAGTTCAATGCTGAGGTCTCTTTTCTCCAATTGCAAAAGTTGTTCAGAATAATATCTACTTTTACTGCTTTAATATCTATCCTCTCTTTTCTTTGTTTTGTTCTTGTTTCTTTGTTTTTACATTCTTCTCCACCATTTGTATTAGTATGTTGAGAGAGCAGAAATATCTTGAGATAAATAAAACCATTCAAACTGCTACAACCTCTTGGTTATTATAAATAACATATTAGTTTATTTTATACAAATAATTAACAACCTGGATATTACTATATTACAGAATATGCTGTGAGTAATGCAACATTATGTCAAATCTCCATGATTTATGAGAGTCAAACAGGAGCTCAGATTCAGAAAAAGTGACCATTTCACTGACTTCTGTTCCTGGTATGATTTTCCAAAAGCATTTGACATTTTCCTTGAACCCATAAATGGGAAGATGAGGACCCTAGACATTTAATTGTATTTACTGAAATACCTTTACTACAAATATCTATGTGATTTATTATGAATAAAATACACCATCTTGAGAGCATTTAACAAGTCAACCTTAAAGCACATAATGGGTATTTGTACATAATATTTAGTGGCAATACTTTAAAGTAAGTCTATGGGGAATTATAAATGTGTAGAACCTCCAGGTTCATCCCTAAAGCTATGCTTCACTGATTTTCAAATGTATTTTCCACTTGAACCATTAATATTCAGACTTTATTTTCACAAGGCACAGTTTTTCTGAGTATTTTCAAGTATCTCTGAGATCACTGTGTATTAATTCAACATCATTCAAATATAGGCCCTCTAGTGTAGTGATGGTGACATTACTTCTGACCTAACTATATTTTTGGTGCAGTGGAACGAATCCTAGATTTAAAATCTGGACATGGGGATTCAAACTCTTGACTAGTTAATTGTCGATTAATAAATTGCAGTCTCTGTTTTATCACTGGTTAATGCTTTACCTGACTCACTAAGCTATGAATTTCAAAACATGCCAAATATCTACAAGTTCTTTCAAATTCTAAAATAATCTAGCAATTTAACTTGGCATTTTCATTATAGTCTTATATGTATATGACCATTATGTGCTCTGTAAATACCTGGAGAGAAATTCTATTTTGAGCAATACATATCACATATTTTATCACCAGAATTTGAAGGGATATTAAAAATGCCAACAAAAAAATATGTTAGAATTGAAACAAGAGGGATAAAAATATATTTTTCAGGACACTTTTCTAGTGTGTGTACACTAGAAAAGAAATATCTCCTCTTAATATTTTTATCTCTACCTACATTCAAGCATAATGACACCCATTAGAATGTGCTCAATGAATTTAAGTTGAATTGAGCTGCGAAAGGAATACAGACAAGCTTTGAAAACAATGTGATATTAGCAACTTTAGTGAGTTAGCTTTTCCTTTTTGATATTGTCTACATTTTTTTTAAGCTTAGGTCACTTACATTTTTTTCCCACATGCACAGGCCTCATCAAAGGAACTAATAAACATTTATAAATGCTTTGTTATTTTAAAGGTATTAACATGTATACATATGTGAAAATTTGTATATGGGGACTGAGATTGTTTTTGAGAAGATAGATGTTGAGAATCTGACCACTTCTTGGGTGTCATAAACATATCCAGAGGAGTGGTCATCTCATCTCCATGTGCTTAACTTTACCAAAACACAAATAGTATATATCCTTAACTGGGGGGAAAATACAACTAGTGTCTCTTCAATTATCAAACTGCTTGAAGTAGCATGATAATCAGGCAACTGAAGATGCTCAGAAATTCAAACTCAGAATTTCATACTCAGAAATTCTTTCTTCAAAATACCAGATACCAAGTTATGAGGTTGCACAGAAATTTCAATTTGGTTCATTCCCACCTTCATGAAGATTTCAGCACTGTTTTTTATTAATACGTCTTAACCTGATAAAATGAATTAGGCAACTTTTTTGAGCTCTGAGATGATGACATGCATTCAGCTCTTCTGGTTAAGGTGAAAAGGTAAAGTCACTAGAGAAAAGGCATAAAGATTATTTCATTTTGTGTATGCATGAGTACACACACATACATGTGCCCTCCATCCCCGAGATATTATTTTAATAGGTTATAAACTTGAAAAGTTTGCCTTTGCCTTTTTCTTCCTTGTCAGTGGCTGAATTGTTCTAGTAGTATTACAATAAGTGACATTTAAATCACTAGTCTATTGAAATTATTACCCAACATCCTCTTGCCAAATCTTTGAAAAGTTAGTGACCATAATTCTTTGAATGAATTGCTGACTTCAGACTCGAAGTTTTTCAGATGGACACTGTTTATCTTGTTGAGTATGCTGCCTTTCACATCACTGGTATCTAACTTTCTACAATTGGAACTAATGGGGGCCTTGGATACATCACACTTGTCACTTCTATCCACACTGAGGTTTTGCTTGTCTTGTTATCATTTGTCTTCATTCTTCAAGACAGGTTTTTATCCAAGTAGCTGTCTTCCACGTCCCTCTATAACGGTTGACCTTGTAGATTTAGTTTTCTTTCTGGTCATTTAGGGAACAATTTGTACTATAGTAAAATTATGTCCCCAATTTTCTCTGACAGCTGTATTATGTTATCAAGCAAAATATTATCAGTTTTGTCAGGTGTGGTTTTCTTCTTGTGATCCAGGTTGATTTTCTTTAAACAAATGATCACTGTCTAGATGTTCTGTTTTCTCAACTCTGATCAACCTTTTCTGTTCTTTTCAGTGTGCCTGAATTTATTCTGACAGAAAAATAAAACTTCCAGTTTCCTTTCTGGTGAAAATACTAGATTTTTCTCCAATAGTGTATTTCTTATATCACTTAAATTTGTTGTTGTCATAATTCTACATTTTGTTTGTAATGGGTTTTGGAATTGGCAGAGCCTCTCCACATACATTATCTTATTTAAATGTATATTTTTTGTATAAATGGTAAGATAACAGTAAAGGAGATCTACAATCAGTTTTGTTAAAAGATAGTTTTCAGAAAAAGTATATATGTAAATGAGCAATTGTTAAAATTTTTATTAACTTATTTAATGAAGGGCCCAGACAGATGTGATATTTGCTTCAAAGAAAAATTTAAAAAGTAGACACATTTACAGATCAGGAGTATTCATATGAATATGTACATGGAGGCAAAGTTAGGTTTTCCAGGGACTTAAAGGGAAAAGTCAATTGAACTTCTACTAAATGGGGTTGAATTTTCATGTTAATTAGTTATCCTAATACTGCATTTGTAAAATAGCTCATAGATAATACAGACTAGAATCAAGTAACTCAGAAGGGTGTGTTGTAGACACATAATGTTCCTTTGGATACAGTTATGCCACCCAGTGCATCATTTTCCAGTGGAGTATACACTTTTTCTATAGTTTTCATAAATAATAATGCGTGATAATAATAGTGACTTCCAATTGAACACACATAGGTGTTCATGAAAATAACCGCTAATATATATCATAAATTAGATTTCATTCTGTTTTATGCCCACAGTAGATATTCATTAGCCTGTGTTTTTATTTTTTCATTACCGGAAGTCAGAATAAAAATGGAACTCCAGAAAATGCTAAGAGAAGGGCTTTCTAAAAGATATGCTATGGCATCGCTATGTGTCCCAAATGAGTAACAGGTGGGACATGAGGAATCTATCCCCTTAGCCATCAGGCCACTCTGGTATATCCTGGAACAGCCGGGAATAATGGGCTGGTCACTGCTCGTCATAAATAACCCCAAATGGGCATCAAAGAGTGGCCCCAAAGGAACAAGAGCTGAGGTCACATGCCCCCAGACCTCGCATTACATCCAAAGCTCAATGTTATGCATACCTGTAGCTAAGAACATGCTCACTTCTGGAATCTTTTTTCAGCAGCCAGTTGTAACACTGGGTCCTATCTTTTCTAAACAAGAGGCTTATGGAGCTGTGTGGAAACTGTGTGGTTTAGGTGCCCAAATACCACTGTGTACAGCTGAAAGCACACAGAGTAATAGGTGGGGATGGAGGTGGGAAGACAGCAGGGCTAAAGCCAATGGTGACTTCAAATCTGTGCTTCCATACACTCGTATGTAATACTTCTCTTTATTGGCAGCCATTCTGTTTTCAGTGGTGTACAAGTCAGCCTCATGATGACTTCTTGAACACTATATGCATGTTGTTCTTGATTAATTTTAAATATTTGATGGAAAAAGTTTGATATGATTTGAAAATAATCCACATTATCATGAATAACCTTAACATCTTCTTGGTGTGTAAAAGAAAAGGAAAAGCTATAGACTGTATAAATATAACAACTCTTAATTGTTCAAAAAGAGTTTTTTATCAATGGGGATTACTAAGTCATTTATTGATGTCCACTTGGTATGAGGCTATCAGATCTTTCACTTGGATTGTTGAGGGTTTCGTATGGTCATTCACCTGTCATGAAAACCATCTCTTAATTTTATTATTATATACAATGGAATTATAGTGAAAAACACAGTCTGTAGAATCTTGCTTCGACAATTGAATACCTGTGTGACACTGGGCAAGATATGTAACATATATAAATAAGACTTTAATTCTTCATATGTAGAATAGGACTTAAAACAATACTTGCTTTAGAGATTTGTTATGACAACTGGATGAGTAATTCATGCAAAGCATTAATAACTGTCAGAAAGTTAAGCTCAAAATAATCTTTGCTCTATAAATTATCATTTCATTTACTTGTTTCCTAAACCTAGTCAGCTCCAGGCACTTTAAGGAGAAGCTGTCATTTTACCGCCTCTTATGAATGGGCACTGTGTTTAATTTCTCTCTTGATAGGCACCCCGTTACACTTAGATGTATAGTTGATTTGAAGTTCAACAGCATTAAGATGCAAAAACCTTTGGGCAATTATTTGATTGCCATAGATAAGCAGTACTCTCACTATGAGTAAAACAGGCATTCTGGAATAAATGTTTCTTATAAATAAATAAAAAGAATGACAGAGGGGGTGATCAATTCCATTGATACCATGCCTTTATGAACAGAAAGTTGATAAATATCTAAAATTGCTTCACTTCTAGTCTTTTAGAACTGGACTTTGAAAGCATAAATTCCTCATGCCAGAACAATGATGAAATGGTGAAACCACTAAATCACCTAAGAGGAACCCAGGCCAATCCTCATCTTTCATTCTTTTCACAAGGTGGTTAAAAGGGACCTGCTTGAACTGTTGGGTACAGAACCTTTTCAAAAGGACACTTGCCTTAGCATCTGCCTTTAATGCATTCAAGAATCCCCAAGGCTTTGGCCACAGGATAGCATAGACAGGGAGGTTACACTGTGTAAAATAATTTCCCAAATAAACAATGAAGTGCTTGGGTGTCAGCACTGATTTATTTTAATGGCATTTCTAAACTCTATGATGACCTGAATGAAAGTATAAAAACATGTCTTAGAGACCCCACAGGTATGGGACCTGTGAGAACCACACAAAGTTTATGACCAAAGGACGACTCAAGGGTCTACAGAGATGCTGCTACAGTGAATAAGATTTAATAAGCCGTTTAATACTGCACCTTTGACAGATATAATCCAGTATAGGCCACATTTCCCACAAGATCTGGCTGCACAATTTTAGAAAAATAGACTTTAACATCACAAAACCTAACAGTCTTTAAATTTGCTATCCCGTTTTCCATTTGAAACCCACACAGAGACTTTCTCACACAAAGAAGAAACACGTTTGCATATTTCTTTAACCTTGGTTTACTTTTATTGCAAGTATTTTCATTTCTCCCGTTAAATTTTTTTTCATGATTTTATACACTTTCATTTGTATTTTCAAATTTTATATGTTAATGAAGCTCAATTGTTCTTTAAATTGTCTGAGTCATTATTTTTAAAATTTACCCTCATATTTACTTATATGCTGCTGCTCTTCAAATTTAGTCTGTTTTCTAAATGGCAGTCATAACTCATGACCACATACTTACTTCTTTATAAAATGTTTTCATTTTTTGCAATCCACATGCTTATTTCTCTTTCTAGCCAATTCCCTTCATTTTTGTCCTGTGATTTGCCATGTGTTTTTCTTGAAGTTCTATTTTCTTAGTTTTGCTGTTAATTTATCCCTTAATCCATATCATAAAGGATTATGGTTGCATATATTTAAATTTGTACCACATTTTTTTTCTTCTTGAATCTGTGCAGTTTAAAAACAAACTAAGATTTTCTTATTTCCATGAAAAGCAAACATTAAAGACACTTGTGTAATTATCTCCATGTTTGTAAACCACAGAAGTTAGAGTTCTTGGTATACAAGTTGTAATCATGAAAAGATAGACAAGTTATATTAAAATAAATATAAATATATATATTTAATTTTTCAGATTCAGAGTTTAGGCTGCTCCATTTGTACAGAATTGTATATACAGTAAAGAATAAATAATGTAAACTATTTTGTTATTTAAACTCTTTAGTTCATTACATATTTCATCACCTTATTTGGTGTTCTCTAAACTAGTAATGTGTGTGTGTGTCAGTGTGTGTGTGTTTCCAATAAAAAAAAAAGCTTCAGTATAATGAAGAGACAAACTCCTGAATCTAGCAAGACTTTTGCATGTGAGTCATGGAGGGATGTCAGGGGCCAGGGCAGGTAAGGGCAGAGTATGATACGTGGACTGTTGTTACAGCTACTATATAGAAACTCAGGATTAAAGCTAACACAAAAAGTATGTTTCAGGGTATAAGTGGATATGTTTTTTAGTATCTCAAATAACAAAGACAACTACTTCCCGTTGTCTTACTACCAAGGAAAAGCATAAATACAGGAGAGATTTTTTTCAGCGGGGGGGGGGTGGTAAGAGGGTCATGTAATACACATTTCTGAGTAACCTATAACATACTCTTTAGTATATCAATGACTTCAATAGTATCTACCTATCTATTTATCTATCACCTATTTTGGTAAAATTTCATACAATATGCTGGAGGGAAAACTTATGAAGATAAAAATGTATTTCCAATATAATTACTGTATTCATTTAGAGAAAAGTTTAAAGGTATCTCATATATATTCAGGGGCTATTAATAAATACAGTATTCTAAACTTTTCAAAGAGATTATCTGTTACATTCTGACAGCATTTTATGAGATGCAAAACATTTTTAGAATTTTATAAACAAGAAAACTGAGAGTAAGAGGATCTAAGAAATGAGATCAAGATCACATGGTTAAGGGCTGGCCGAGTGGCTCAGGTGGTTAAGATCTCACTCAAGAGTGTGAGCTCTGAGCAACAGGGTCGCTGATTCAATTCCCGGCCCAAGCTGAATTGCCAACAGGTGGCAGGATGGCTCAGCTAAGTAAAAAAAAAAAAAAGGTCACATGGTTAATATAATAGTATGTGGTGCCAGTATACATGATGATCTCTTTTTTGTTTACAAATATCATCCCACTTGCCATTAGCCTAAAAGTAAAACTTCAAAATATTTATGTATTGTCACATTTTGGTTAACCAAAAAGTTAGACTTGTTTCTTGAAAATATGCATGTAAATATTTCCCAAATGAATGATTCTGAGAGGTACACACACATTTTTATATACACTAGCCATATTGATAGGTTGATAATGAGTGTACAAATTTTTAAAAATATTCCCTCCCAATGGACAAATATTTGTCCACAATAAAATGCAATAATATATATATATATATATATATATCAAGAAGTAAAATATTCGCCCCTAAAATTCTCCTCTTTCTACTTGATAATTCCCTAATCAGTTTTAAAATGTGGCCATCCAAGAAACAAAAATATCCCCCAGATTGTAAACACATGGCTTTAATTTGCTATTCAGCTAATAGCTGATACCTATTCCTTATCTTTCAGAAGGTTATTTTTATGATCAGGAGAGGACGAGTGATGGTGAAGAAGGGGAGGCTTCCCACGTTACCAGGAAAAAATGGTGGCAGTAAGAGGAAACTCTCAGTAATTAAGGAATACAAGTATTTTAGCAGTGGACAGAGAGACCGGAAGGGAAAATGGATTAATGAAAAGAATCAGTTATGCATCATAATTATTATAAAAGTGAGATGCATTGTAAGTATTGTAAAATTGATTTTGAAAGGTATATTCTAATAATATAAGTTTAGAAACCGCTTGAAAATTTATTTTAAATAAGGATTTAACAACTGTAATTACAACTTGGAAATTTGGAAACATGATTTCCAAAAGAGGTTTTGAGTCTCATCTCTGGATTAGTTGTAAACAAGCCAAACTGTTTTTTTTTTCTTCACCACTATGAAACACACTATTCATTTGTTCTGTCAGAATACACACACACACACACACACACACAAATTTAAAACAAAACAATATAGGAAAATACACAACAAACAAAGAGCAGTAAACATTCATGGCACATAGAATATTATTTTTCACTTGATGTGGCATTAGAATTATTTTTTAAAAAATAAAATCAATAAGCATCTTGAAAAGCTATAAAAGGGAATTTAGAAATTCTTTCTGTTGTTCAAAGGCTGAAGCTCTGGATAGCTGAACCGTAGCCAGCAAGCATCAACCCAAACAGTCTCTCCCTGTCTTTCCCTGGTGTGCTGGTTTCAAAGAGACCTTGTATCACTAAATATGAGTATGGTGAAATGTTGCAATCTCTGGGGTTTTTTTGTCACCGAAGGCGCCACTGAAGCGTTAATTGTCTTAGTGCTATGTATTGTTTTTCACATGCATTAGGAAAAGGGGCTTAGAGAGGACTTTTATCATCTATAAAGCAATGCAGTAAAATGGTAAAATATGAATACTACAAACCAATATGTTCTTACAGTGAAGGCAGGGAGATAGACCACGTGTCCCAACCACATAGGGATTCAATTCCTAAAGGAGTCTACATTACCCTTCATCTTCCATTCTCTGGATCTAGCTTCCAAGTTTTTTTTTAGAAATTGATCGTATCTTTCAATTCTACTAGAAATAGTCAAAGGAATTTTTAAAATTATAGTGTTAAACTGTAAAAATCTATGTGGCAGTATGTATTTTATAAAGCTCAGTAAGTTAAGCTATTGGTTGCTTTCTTCCATTCTTAGGAATGTTGGGCAGACTCTGAATATTCCGACTACTACTTATGAATAGAATGATGGATGATGTCACTTTAGCTTCTGACAACAGGGTTAGGTAACTTGGGCTCCCTCTAGTGTCTGCCTAGTCTCTTGTGGCGGCTAAAAGGGAGAAAAAAATGATCAAAGTTATAAAGTATCAGCTTCTATAATAAAAAGTATCATAAAAATAACAAGAATAACTTACATCTTTTATATTACCTTCCATGAGAATTGAGCATGACTTTTAAATTAATTTGCAACAAGAAAATGGGTGCCGGGAGCCGTCTGCGCCTCAGTATCTGACATGGCCAAACACACTGCAATTGTGACAAATTCTGAAGCTCTGACTGAGAAACAGATACTGCTTTATATCTTAAAGAATTTAAATTCCCCTTTGGATGCTCCTCAGTAGGACGAAAATCTTACACCCCTTCTAACAGATATATCACAATAATTGTATTTTATACACTAAAGGTAATTTTAGTCACACTACTAGTCTCTTAGTAAAGATCAAAGTACACACCCTGTAAATCTTAAGATCCTGCTTAGACAATAGTTTTTAGAATAATAGTTAGGTGGTCATGGTAACCATCCTTTGGGATATTATGTAGAGGCTCAGGCCTTGGTTGTAGTCATTGTAGGTGGAGGGATTTGGGCATAGTTGGGATAAGTTAGTCTTTAGCATAGAAAAGGTATAGCTGTACCCTGGAGCATAAGAATTATGAGGAAGAAAAACCCTGATACTAATGGAACAATGGTTAAACTGCCCGGTATAAAAAGGGGCATGCTGTAAAATAAAGTGAGACACTTCTTGAGAAAGTGCTCCTGTGTCTCCGTGCAATTTTTCCTCGCAGACTCCGCCTCCACCTGAGGGAACCCCTGGACCTGCGGGAGCTGGTCTCCAGCAAATGGGCACTCTTGCAATAGACGTTTAATATCCAGTGACTGTTGCTTACTGGAAATGATAACACAAGACAAATGTAATTTAGGAATGGTCTTTAGAAATTTTGCCATTCAACTCTCTAAACTGTAGAAGAAGGTTGTTCATTGCTAACAGAGCCAGTGCTTAAACATGTATTTAAAAAGTGAGCTCCTTAGAATCACTATCACCTATGTTAAATCAGAACTATTTGTACAAAAGCCACCCTATGTTTAACCACTGATATCTGTGCACCCCCCCAAAAGCCTTCATTTAAATATAAAGATGAAATCAGGAAGTGCTTAAAAGAGCCACAGTTTTATAGTTTTATAAACTTTATAGGGGTTGTTATGTTATTTAAGGAAGGTAACAAAGAGGTGACAGCTTATAATTATGTGGAAGACTATGTCCTGATATTTTACTTTGCTATGTCATGAAACTTGGTGGTGTGAATGAGTACATTCAAACATACTTGACTTTGTTATATTTATGTTGCGGAATGTGTTTTGAACATATCAATAAGATTTGATATCCCAAGCCTTAGACATGGAAATACGATTTGCTCAGTATTTATTTTTTAATGTTTCTAGTGCCTAGTAGTAGAATATGAAGTTTCATTCCTTTCATCATTTCTATAAAAACCTATTCCCATACATTTAATATTCAAGAAATGTTTATTATCTATATGTATATGTACCAGTTACACAGTGCTAGAACTCTCTGCTCCATGTTTATTTAATATAAATTATACATATCTATAGGATTATATATTATATATTTATATACACTGTCTTTATGTAGATTGTTGATATTTACATAAATTACAAATGTAAAATTTATATACAATATAAAACTAGCTGCTGATATTTTCTCAAATGCTATGATCATTCATGTAGTACTAGTTTAAAAGTAAATAATCAAAATTGGATAAAATATGCTGGGAACAAAATATAATTTTCTAAGTATGACTATGATTCTCTAAAATTAAATAAAATTATCTTGTAAGAGTCAGGCCATTATTAGCTTACATAATCACCTGACTCCAATGTGGAAAGTAAATAGAAGATAAAAATTATGAAGAAACAAAGCAGGAAAATAATGATTGGATGATAACGATTTAGAGTTTCGCTAACTTACACCATCGTATTGCTGCCTGACCATCCATTGTATTTGACCAAAAGGACTGCAGGGACTTCAAACAGACACTAACATTCTCACACAAGCATCTGTCCTAGAGAGGAGCCCAAGTCACAAGCAAAGGTTAAGTTCCTGATATGACTTTCCCAACAGCCCTTGTGACTAACAGTCTCCCCTGCCTCCCAGCACCTTCCCCTTAAAAGCCCCTTAGATAAGACCCCTAAGGAACTTACACAAACTGCACTCTTTTGGTTTGAATTGGCCAACCTGTCCTTAGCCTGGGAACCCCAAAGTACACTCTACCCACAGACCCTAATAAAAAGGTACTTCAATTTATATTTATAAGTACATACCTCCTACTGATATTTCATAATTGTATCACATGATGCTGGAAAACTTACTTGATTGCCATATCGAATACATAGGAAATCTTCCAGAAAGATCAAACATATACAAAAAGTATTTGATATAATAGAAATAATCCACAAAACCTCTAATTAAGGTTAGGGGAAACTTGAAGTTCAAAAACAAAAACAGAAAACAGAATCTTCACTTGTGCCAACCGTTGTAAAATATTGCCAAGGCCAAAAGAGCGATCCAAAGCTCCTTTGTAAAACAATGTCATCATTGTAGTTCATTGTTGCTTTTAGGAAACCTTGTTAAAAAAACAGCAGGAGGCATGTCCTCTTTCCCTTTGAGAATAGAATGTAGTATCTATGAAAGAAATACAGGTTTTCCTTAGTTAAATGTGTTTGCTTCTTCGGTCAACTCGTAAGAAAATCATCTCCGGGCCTCTCTAGCGGGAAGAATAGAGCTGAACATCTACTTTGGTCCTCCCTCTTCCTGTGACTCCAGCTACCATCTGTCTCTGGGAATATCAGCACATATTGAACAAAGAGGAGCTCTTTTTAGCATCAGGAGGAAGTCTGTGGTGCTCCAGTTGACAGGGAGATTATACTGAGCGATGTGAAACAAGAGAATTTTGGAAAGAGGGAGATCTTTGTTGGTGGAGCATACTTTTTAATAGCCTCGCCTTCAAGCTTTACCTTTTTTATGGTAAAAGAAACTACTCAGTTAGGTAGAGCTGCAAACTCTAATCTCTGATTCCCACACATTCTTACACTTGTGTGAAACCTACCTGACACTGCCGTAAACAACTGTATGCTTGGACTCATTTTTTGCATGATTTTAGACTAGAGAAGTTATATAGGGCTTTAGGTTCTAAGAGAAGAAATGGGAAGGAACGGTCATGTACTCATCTTTCATATACCATCAATGAGTGCTTTCTCCTTTTACTTTCTAGGTTACCGTGCTGACTCACCAGAGGGCGTTAGAGCAAAGCAAACGCAAGAGCGGAAAAGGTCCACTCCCATGTCCAAGTCTCACAGACAGGAACACAAATACAGAAATAGGTTTCCCTAACTATTAGCAAGAAACCATTTGGGCAGAAAGCAAAGGCCTTATCGTGCTCTAGTCCATCTAAATGTTGACATATATATAGGGCTGACTTTTCACTCTTCTAAAAGAACATAAATTATGAATTTAGAATATGCACTGTATTTTGTTGCCTTATTTTTAGTTGCTCTGTCTGTCCTGATAATATTGCCTTGTGTTTCTAGTTTCAATTTTTGTATTTTGTAATTCTCTTTAGGCAAAAACTGACTGCTTTTTGTCACACATAAACACATTTCAATGTAGGAATAAGAATTTCTACATAAATTCCGTCATGGCATTTTCTCTCAGTTCAAGAAAAGGAAAAGTACAAAAAGAGTGCAAAAATTCGTGTTAAGCTCCATAAATCCTCAGGTTTTAATCAAGTGATGGCATGTCCATTTGGAGGAGGATATGCTTAACTGCTGTGTGTGGATTTAGGACAGAGGAAAAAATATGGGCATCACTAATTATTTTAATTACTTGTATTTCAAATGGGCATAAGAAAATATCCAGCAAGTTGTGTAAGGCAAATGAATAGTGAACCATAATGCATTTTTATTTTTAAGTAGATAACTCCTCTTCTCCATGCAATTCTAAAAAGCCATGCTTATATACAATCCCAAATTATAAAACCATGTTTAATTGTTTGTTCCAAAGTGTTACCTATAATCTAGAAATCAGCACAAATTGTACGGGCCTGTCACCATGCATTATAAATAACACACAAACAATAGCTTTCAGTGTAGCTTTCAGTGTGTATGATCACCAAAATTTTAAAATTACATTATTTCATTTCCAACATGGTTTTATTGGGGGGAAAAAGAAAGATCCATTAGCCATCATAATTTTATAGTATAGATCAAAGTACTCTGCTCTGAATCCATTACCCAAATATAGAAGTGTTGAAATGCAGTTGTTAATGCTTCCAATGGTACTATCGTTCTGATATTTCATATATCAGAGTAATGGGTTTGGAGAACCAAACCAATTATGAGCTTTGGACAGGCAATCAAACCCCACTGGGAAGAATGCAGGATAGAAATTGCTTCAAACAAATGTGCAAAAAAGCAAAGAAGACAGGTGCATGGAAGTCACAACAAAATACGAGATTTTTCTGACAAATAACAGAATGGTATACAGTGACCAATGATATCATTACATTAATTTCCACACTTACAGTGGTAGAGCAGTTTTACTTTGACCTATTTCTTATTTAACTAAATATAAATATGGACAGAAGTAAAAATTTTATTCTTTGGAATGGTATTTACAATGTTCTTTTAAGCACAGAGCTTTGTTTATGCCTGGGACAGAAATATACTTTCATCGTTTTTTGTTAGGGAGAGGGTAGCATAATGAAAGAGGCACCTCTCCTACGCGTGAGGCTGAGCATGCCACTTGCATCTCTGGGCTTGGATGTTGAGCTTGAGGGTTTGGATCAATTCACCGAAAGGCTGTACAGCTATCGCCTCCTAAGCTCCTAGGGCATGCTCTTTGTGTACGCTCATTGGCTACATGGTTTAAGAGGCCAGTGCCTGGCACGTGGATTGCCTAGAGGACTGCATCTGCTTTGTGAGCACCCGTGCCAGCCTTTTCAGAGGACATACCAAAACAGGATGGCGGACCAACCATGCGGCTTTCCTCTTCCACTTGCACTTCACTCATTTCAGAGTTAACAGCTTTGGTCTTGTCTGTTACACACAGAAAATGCATTCCGGAGAAACAAGGCATTTTCCTGCAGGACAGAAGGACCCCAAGGATAGCGCATTCTTGGCTAAGCTAGAATGTTCCCAATAATTCCTAGAGATAAAATATAATTGCACTGCATAAAGGCCTAGTTTTCTATTATTACATTGGTTTCTGTAGATCCTTATTCAACACTTAGTGAAACTCCAACTGTGCACCAGGTGCTGTCGGAACACAACGTTAGTCACATTCCCCACCCAGGGGCATAATTACGATCCAAATTAGACAGGTAAATCAAAGCGACACAAACACTGACAGCCTTCCTGAGCACAGTGGTCATCTCAGAGTGAATGAAGCCTTCAGGTGATGGTATGTAGGATCACAGCTTCTGTCACTTTATTATCAGGTCAAATTTACCTTGAATGCAACTGATTTTTGAAGCTGTTAGAACGAAAACAGTGCTAATAATATATTCTGTGGCCATATTCAAGATGTCTTTACCAATCGAGAAAAAGTAATATAGTGGCGCACTCTGGCATAAATTACGTTAGTGCTGCCTTAATTGTGTTTGCAGTATTCACAAGGAAGCATTCTGTTTGGATAATTACTCATCTTCCTGAAGATCAGTAATTTGGCTCATGAACACTTCAGAAAATTACTCAAAATGTTGCAAGAAGAAAATTTCCTACAAACACTCAGACCTACAAAGTACAAATAAGTGCTTTATTCATCCTGTTTCCTTCAGAATATTTTATGAAATTCTTCTAAGCATTTTGTGCTTTTAAGTTGTTCATAAGAGTGTCTTTTTGAGTAAAGAGAGGGCGAGTTATTTTATTTTCTTTAATGTGTACAATTTATTATACCATACACATAAAAACATTATAAATGTTCTGAATTAAGGGAAATTAAATATATGCTAAGATACTTACAGGTGATAAATATATCCAATGTCTATAATAAATAAAATTACTAAAAGTCCTATCTCTGTGTATAAAGATGTACTGTTATCAATTCTTACTTAACAGCGTATTGGGTATTATTACTTATTGGTACATTATTTCCATTCTTTCCAACTGTTGAAAACAATAAAATAATAGTTTCTAAACTTATGGATTTTACATAATGTTATGTGTATAAGTATTATTTATAATTCATCATAATTAATTAGTCATAATTAATCTTTCAAAACGTCTTGATTTCAGAGATAAATAGACAAGCATCGTGAACCTTTGTAATGTTAAGTTATCCGCCTAGAACTTAACATTAATTTAAGTGATGGTTTTCTTGTTTAGGTCACCTAAGTATATCAAAATTGTAATCTGGGGGGAAATTTTGAATTTTTTTCACTTTTTTCTTCTTAAAACACCTCTGCTTTCCTAAGACCCCTGTAATAAGTGGCTTACACATGAATTACATTTAAAATAAATGTTTTCAACTCACTGAAACACCTGCACTTGCAGTCAGGGATGCCTGGGTGTAAGCCACAGCTCTGACGCTTCATGACTGTGATTGTGTCCAGTTGTTAGAGCTCTTTGCTAGAGCTTCTAGCTTGCTCATCTATAAAATGGGAATAATGTCGTGTCTCATAATGTTTCTGTAAGAAATGACTTACATGGTGTATAAAAAGGGCTTAACTCAGTACATAGCACATGCTAGCTACTCAAAATGTACCAAATCGCTAATGAATGTGGACATTCTCCAGCTTTAGATATGGCACATACATTATATCATACTATCAAACGTGAATACATTAAATGGATATTTTCCTTTTTTAGTTATCTTTTACTCCATGACTTTTTTTCTCATTGTAGTTTAACCATCATGCTAGGAGTATAGTCATTATAATTAAAGGCAATGCAATTTAATTTTTCTTTCCTATAGACATCTAGTAAGCACCCAATATTAAGAAACAAGTTATATATGTTACAAACAAAACATAAAAGGGGGTCTATTATAAAGAACTGATAGTGTAATGCTTTCAGAGCTACTTCAATGCATTAAACCTAACTCAAACTTCTTTTTTCTCCCTTTGCATTATGCTGAAATAGTTGATTATAGCCAATTACCTGCTATTTATTGGGCATCTATTTTGTTGATCTGACACATTTAGAAAAATAATATGAACTAGTTATTTGGGAATTTTAGCCAGCAGATTGTCATCCTGTGATGATTTGGCTCAGTTTTGCACTTTTAACTCAGTTTGGCATCGGTAGCCATAGTCACTTTAGTAATTAGAGATGAAAGCTGAATTAAGAAGATAGGAATCTATTAATATATAATAACGGCATCAGAGTCATCAATAAATAAAACTGCTCCTCTGAAATCATTAAAATAGAATTTAACTTTTAAAAAATATCTTAACAGGCAATACTCTCTCACTTCATTTAGGAAATAAATTATAGAATTATATTATGTAGTGATTAGGAAATTGATCATGCATTTTTCCATTTTAAGCATTCTGAAGCAGGAAAATTATTACTCTGAATTCAAGACATAGTTTTGCTTTTGAAGCTCAGTGAAATTGGGCAGAGCATTTAATCTTTCTCAGTTAGTTTTTTTTCCATCTGTAAATTTAGAGTCAGATTCATATGTAATATTTAAAATTTCTCATCCCTTTGACTAATTGACTATAAAACAAGCATGATGACATAAAGAGAACAAAATGTTAAGTTGACCACTGTCTATTTGGTTGTAAGTAAAAGGAAATCCAGGAATAAGAGGCTTATAATTATGATTATAATGACTTTTGGCTTCAAAGAAGAAAAATGTCTTCTGGTAAATTAATCAAATTACGTATTCAACCAAATAGAGTGGAGACAAAAACATTCGATTAGACAACACTTGGCCTTTCTAGTACTGAATGAACCTAATTTTACTATTCTTAGGTATTATTGTGTTACTTTCTTGAGAGACCACCTGTAATTTGAAGAAGATATTCTTAAAGGTCACATTTTTTTTTTTGCTTGTATGAACAATGAATTTTGGTTATTTTTTAGGACCATTCTTTAATATTGCCATTTGCTAATTTCAAGGTGCATTTGGTATAATTATTCTTTTAATAAGGGCAACAGTAGTAAGTGTATTTAAGTAGCAGGCTTCTCGGAAGTTGCCATAGTCCTGGTTTTCTCCCTACGGCATTTTTCATCCCCACTCTGCAACTGGTTATTAGCAACTGTTTCTCAGTACCACACGATTCTTAAATACAGCTGCTCTACTTCAGAGATAAGTTCAAGAACAGATGGTCAAGGGCTTTAAGACAATGCTGCTTTAACTCTGATAAATGAAATAGCTACAATTCATTTCTGAATGACCCCAGTCTTTCAGTACAAATGCTATAGCTAGAGTAGGAGCACTGCTATGTCCACACTTCCGGGAGCTGGTCCCGATGGCTATTCATCAGAGGTTTTATAGAAACAGTTATGAGGACAATAGAGGGACTGAGCCCTAAACTGGCATGGGATCCAGGCAGAGGACAGTTACCATGGTAATAGCATGAGGTCACTGTAAAATATCACAAGACATGATTTGAAGTGATGAGATGGGAATAGGGTCAGTGTCAAAGCTGGGAAAGTGTATAAAACTGCCCTGCAAATGCGACGTGCTGAAAGGATATGGGTAACTAATATAGAAAACCAAAAATGGAGTAGAGAAACCAAGGAAATTATAGGAGAGTCTGGAGAAATGGCATAGATGGATCAGAGGCCCCATGCATGCCCTCATTCTGGTTTACTGGAGTACATTTTAAAGGATGATATGACACCTCCATTACTGATATTATTTGGTTCGCTACAAGTCAATATGAGTGACATTAACCTCAGTTTTATTTAATACATGACAGAATACTACGTATATTAAAACTAGTACATTGAAAATTTTAAGTATATAGAAAGGACTCATGTCATTTTAATGGTAAATACCATTTAAATAACAATTCTTTGTACAAAAATGAAATTGCTCCAAAGTATGACTACCATGAACTTTTAATTCTGCTTTGACCCTGAATGTAGATTTCAATCATAAAGAAACAATGTAAGCAGCACTTATCTTTATTTCTTTCTCTTTAATTATCAACCCCACCTCCATTGATTTTATTTTCACATATTCCTTCAACAGATATTTATTGAATCCTTGTCTTCAGGTGTTGTGCTAGGCATTAGAAACAGAGCAGTAAACAAAAATAACCTGTTTCTTTATGCATTTTATCCACAGAAATGTCTCTGATGAGTCCTCCTGGAAAGCAAACCAAGTTTTCACTCTCTTGGTATTTTGTCTTATCTATGAACTATTTCTTCAATGACTTATTAGTTGAGGTAAAATAAACTGGTAGAATTATTTTAGCATACCAGACATATAACTGTTTACTGAATGGAATTTTGATCTTAATGTGTTGTAAGCAGCCATTTCAGAAGACTCTTGGCAAGCTCTGCACTTTTGAGCTGGGGTCAGACATGTTTTCATTCTTGAAGGGATTGCATTCATAGATTCCCTTTCAAAACGGGGATATGAGGAACACATACCCCCATTTGGGGGGTGGGTATTTCTGACCTAATAAAGTCATCTATATGTAGCTGTTTCCACTTTAAATGTTAGACATTATTTTGAACCATGAATTGAGTGTATGATTAGCAAGGCAGCCTTTCTGTAAATATAATGTTTGCCTTTTTGTTTTGGTGAAGATAGATTGTACTGGCTTTAAAACAACAGATGATTCTTAAGGTTTGCCTTCTCTATCCCTGTGTCAAATCATACTCTTCCCAAATGCTCATTTATAAGGAATTGAGAGACAGTTTATCAGGTCAGTAGGACTGGGCAGATTGGTGTTTTTATAAGTTGTTCTACTCATAGGTTTATACTTAAATAAAAATATTTTGTGTAAAGAAGTTGGAGCCCCTTTGGAGTTTCTCTGTCCCAGTGCATTTCCCTTTGGGGACAAGACCATGATATGATTTACATTGAGGAAACAACTTTGGCAAATTAATTTTCTTTTATAATTATTGTCTTTTTTGGACCATGAGAGGTCATGCTATACTTGATCTAGGGTCGGATTTTGGTCTGTGAGATGGGACTGCACCATTAAAAATGTGTCTGAGAAGAAAGTGGAGCAAACTCTGGTTTAAGAAAGCAAACAAGGGCCGGCCGAGTGGCTCAATCAGTTAAGAGCTCACTCAAGAGTTTGAGCTCTGAGCAACAGCAGCAGTTTGAGTCCTGCCAGAGCTGAGCTGCCGCTGAGCTGCCAACAGGCATCAGGATGGCTCAGCTAACCAAAAAAAAAAAAAATGTATTCAAGAAAGCAAACAAATTGCACCCTTTCTGGGGACCCAGGCAGTTGTTTCTAGACTCACCCTGGGAAAGACAGATTAGAGAAGAATTTCTCAACATGATGTTTTGGATAATGATTCATTGTGGAGGGTAGTCCTGTGCACTGTAGGATGCTTAGGAGCATCTCTGGCCTCTCTCCACTGGATGTCAGTAGCACAATCCTTTCAATCAGAAAGTACCCAGACACTGGCAAATGTCTCCTGGGGGACGAAATAGTCCTCAGTTGTGAAGCACTGGGTTAGAGAAATTCTCCTTGGGAAGGTAGTTGGTACCTAAAAATCTCATGGCACTAAGGAATAGAGTCCATTAAGTGGACTGTATATGGGAAGACAGATAAGAGGCCTGTAGTGGAGGGCTGCTTTTCGTTTAAAGACTTTATTTCTTTATAACAGTTTTCGGTTGACAACAAAATTGAGTGGAAGGAAGAGAGATTTCCCAGATACTCCCTGCCCCCACACATGCATAGCTTCCTCCATTGTAAACATCACTCACCAGAATGGTACATTTTTTACAAAGGATGAACCTACACTGACACATCATAATCACCCAAAGTCCATATTTCACCAGAGGGTTCACTCACTCTTGGTGTTGTGCATTCAGTGGGTTTGGACAAAAGTATAATGATATAGATCCACCATTACAATAGCATGCAGATTATTTTCATTGCCCTAAAAATCGTCTGTGTGGTGCCTCTTCATCTTCCTACCCTACCCCTGGCAACATCTGATTTTCTCATCATCTCCATAGTTTTGCCTTTTCATTGGAATCATAAAATACGTATCTTTTTCAGATTGGCTTCTTTCACTTAGTACTATACACTTAAAGTTCCTCTATGTCTTTTCATGGCTTGATAGCTCATTTCTTTTTAGTGTGGATAGTATTCCATTGTCTGAATGTACCATATTCACCTACCGAAGGGCTCTTGGTTGCTTCTAGTTTTGGCAATTATGAGTAAAGCTGCTATAAACAAGTGTGAGAAAGTTTTTATGTGGACATACATTTTTAACTCCTTTGGATAAATACCAAAGAGCATGATTGCTGGACAATGTGGTAAGAATATGTTTAGTTTTATAAGAAACTGCCAAACGATCTTCCAACATGGCTATACTGTGTTATCTATTATTCAAAGCTGTGTTTCCCTGTATGTTCTGCTGTGTCTATGTTATTTCCAAGCTTTCAGTATGCTTTATTAAACATCTCTGCTTGAGGGCGAGGAATTAAGACTGGCATCTGTGTTTTAGGCTCAAAGTGAAGTGATACAAAAGAAGGTGCAGCCTTGGGTAGCCATTTATAAGATGGCAATAAGTAACCTCCAGACAGTAGAGCAGAACTGGGGTTGAAAGAGAGACAAATGCCAGGTCTTGTGTGTGAAGCATGCCAATGTTCCTCAGGAACCCTCACACATCCGTACTAGCAAATGCATCGGGATACTTAGATAGCTGTTTATTTGTGTGGATGCAGTGTGGAAATAAAAGGGAAAGTTTGATGCTTAGGAACTAGAGAAATTAAGAATATTTGGTCACTGACAATTAAAGAGGTTTTCAACATCTTATCCTAATAAGTATAATGAGAATGTCTAGATCCCAAAGCAAAAGGATAGAGTTAAGAGGACAGAAGATATTAAGGAGTAGAAGCCTTTTAGTACACCTTAAATTTGACAAATATGAATGCACATTCTTTCCTAAGCCTGATAATTCAATTGAAGATGGTTAATTAAGAAACCACAGAATAGAAACTCTCAGAAAATTTGCACACAAAATATAAAATAAAATAAAATAAAATGGGAGATGCTAATGTGAGTGAAGTGTTTTTAAGTCTTCCTGATTAGTAGGGTATATTATACATTTTGAAGAGCAATTTAGACCATATGAATCCTGTACCTGCAAATGGAAATATTTTTTAGCCAAGTTATTTGACACCTAGCAGCCTAAGGATGCAATCTATAATATGTCCAGAGCTCTGTGGAAAAAGATATATGCATTTCAGTGTTATTCATAATAATAAAAATTACAGAAATACACTTAATGTCTTAGTGTAAGAAAATCGTTAACTGTATTAGGGTTCAGTCCATGTAATCAAATCAAAAAAGGCTTTAAATGTATATTTGAAAACATTAATGACAAGGTAAAATATTAATTTTTAATATAAAACAAGGTAAACATGTCAAACAGTATTATCTGAAGGCTTATTAAGAATATATATATACACATATATGTGTATATATATATATATATATATATATATATGAAAGATTATAGAACAATGTTCTAAAATGTTCAAGGGTAGACTCTATCTGGTTGATAGGACATGAATATTTATTTTTTATTACCAGAATGTAGAAATTTTGGAATAGTAAATATTAATTTGTAATAAAATATGTGCAGATATTTAATTGTATTTATTGAGTCTACTACTTTTTACATATCTCAGCTATTTATCTATTTTCAGATCAGTATCTTCCATGTAGGCATTGAATTCCTTGGTTGTAGAAAGGTTATAAAATCCAGTAACAGGTATGAAATACATGTTTATTTAAATTGAAGACTAATGATTAAAAATGGTGACAAGGAAAATGTGTTATTTTCATTTAAATGAGCAGGATCATCACATGTAAATGTAAAATATAAGTGTTTTTAACCTAAACAATTCACATTAAAATAAAATAATGTGTGTATTCAAATAATGTGCATTGGTTGATTATTAGGTAGATACCAATGGTTTGTGGATATACAATAGGGATTCCCAGTGCTACCAGCACCTTTCCCATCTCTAATGAATTGCTTACCTCACTTGAAAATTAACAGAAACATAATTCCATTAAGTAAAGAATCAAATGATCTTATGCAATAGACATTTTCAAATTTAATTACCGATTATATCACCCTGCAAAAATACATTTAGTTAATATTCTGTTTCCTTTCAAATGTATACCTGTATGGGATCGCTTGCGAGACCCAAAAGATTTGTTGTTATATAGCATATAATACCTGCCCTCCATTTGATAGGATTTGTGCAGACATCACCCTGGTCAATACTACCCATGGACAAAAATATGATTTCTGAGTGCTGTGATCAATACTGGGGCAACCAGCACTTCACATCATGATCCTTGTCATATCAAACAGGTTCATTGCCAGCCACTACTTGATTCCTTTTTCCTGTCTCACTTTGTCCCGAATATATTCTTAAAGTTATGTCAATCACCCTTTTGTCAATGTGTTATAGGTTTGTTACATTCCTGCTCTGTCTATTATTATCTGTGCCAGGGATGTCTTGGTGAAGAAAAAATATAATACCCCTTAGAGTTAAGAAAATATTATTCTGGCAAGTGGCAGGTTATAGACAGTTATTGCATAATTTCAGCGCCAACTGAGCAGTTATTTGCCCAGAGGGAACATGAAGTAGCCATGAAGTAAAATGACCCCATGTATCTTGAAAGAAATTAAAAAGTAAAAATCTGGGACAATTAGGGTGCCTAGGTAGCATAAATCTCTCTCTTCCATTTCTTAATTTCAAATAGGATGGTTAAGGAAGTAAAGCATTTACAAAGGAAGATGTTAAAATCTACATTTTACCACTAACGTAGCCACTGTCAAATGCTCACAAAGAGCCCAGTAAAACGTCTAATATGTCATATCAAGAAAGTTGAAATTATTTTCAAAGACATGATTATTAGAAAAAGTGGCATTAATGGAGAAGTGGAGGCTGTAGCAGAATCATCTATTTGTAGACGTTTTAGGCTATCTGCATATATATATATATATATATATTTTTTTTTTTACAGTGGATATTTTTCTACTTTTGTGGTAATAAAAAAAGACAAAATAGGAAATTTTCTAGACAAGTAAATGAATAGGTATAATGGTTTGTGAACATTTGCAAAATATAAAAGAACACACAGAATGACCCACTTCCTAATAGTATAATCTTAACACACATGAATTCTGTCAACAGGGAGACTAAAAAAATAAGATCAGAAATACACAGACATAATGTTTAAATCCTGCCTATAGCACACCATTTATTCCTAGGGTCTTTGTGTGGATTGCATATTTGCCATGCTTTTTGAAAGAATGAATTGCACTTAGTGTAATAATTTCAAGATCCATCCATGTTATTGCAAATGGCAGTATTTCATTTTTTTAAGGCAGAGTAACATTCCATTGTGTGTGTGTGTATACATATATATATATATGTATATATATACATATATATATATATATATATATATATATATATATACATATATATATATATATATATATATATATAATCTTTGTTATCCAATAGAACTGAAAGCAACAAAGGAAAAAGACAAATAAACAAAAACTCATAGACACAGACAACAATTTAGTGGTTACCAGAAGGTAAGGAGGGCGGGAGGGTGAAGGGGGTCAAATATCTGGTGATGGAAGGAGAACTGACTCTGGGTGGTGAGCACACAATGTGATATATAGCTGATGTATTACAGAATTGTATACCTGAAACCTATGTAATTTTACTAACTCTTGTCACCTCAATAAATTTAATTTAAAAAATGGATTGTGGATGGAAAAGGCAGATTCTGAGAAGATAATTTCCCCACATAATGCACTTTTATCATTGTCTAACTCTCGGCTACTCTGCCATGTTCATTTTACTGATTCTTTTAAAACAATTGTATCTGCTTTCATTTAACCATGCATCCAGTCCTGTCGGTATTTTCTACTACTCAGCTTCTCATAGATTCCTGGGTTTTGTTCAACTTTCTCTTATTTTTACAAATGAAATAACTAAGGCTCCACATAAGCCTCTGAAACACTTCCTCAGGTAGATGGAGACTATGATAATTTGTCTTAAATGAACATTGTGAGTCACATAAAACAGAGGCCATGCATTTCTATACTTTATATATCCTTCACAGTGCACATGGCTCAGGCATGTTCAGAGATGTGGCACATCTGGCAATAGTAGACTTAGTGTCTGCACAATGAGGAGCATGCCTTCGGAGTGGGGGGGATGACAGTGGGCAAAGGCAAGTTTTCCATATGTTGTCCTTACACCTTCAATCTGTTACAAAGTGGAATTGGCCACGGCGATTGTCAGGCTGTAAATCACTTCATCGCTGCACTGGGGATCAAATGCGCTTCTGATGGGGACCTGGAGAGGCACTCCTACCTGTGAATAAGAAGCAGTTTAGGCAAGTGTGGGAAGGCTTTCTCTGAGTATGCGTCACCCTGCTAATGAGACCTCACAACTACATTAAGTTAGGCTAACTATGGAGAAAACCCATGGGAGTCTCTGTTGATAATCTTCCGGTGTGTTTAACAATTTACAATCAGGCCTTAAACCTGGAGATGGAGCCGTTCTAGCTCTTCTTGACCATGCATATCTGGACTTATATTTTGAGAGGTTCTAAATAGCAGTTTAGCATCACATGGTTCTAGACCCATTGTCCAGTTCCACCCAACCTTTGTATTTTACACTCTATACTTTTTTCAAATAAGACTTCTCTCTGTTCTCCATGCAAATCATGTGTTTTCGCCCCCAGGCTTTGCGTAAGCTCACCGCTGTCCCACCCACATCTCTAATTTCTCCCCTTTCTTCAAAGCTTCCTCGAGCCTTCCTTAATCCACTGTTCAGAAATGATCCCCTCCTCTATGGCAGCTTGTTTTTAGTTTGCTTAAGACAAATTTATAACCTTATTTATGTAATCAAGTTTTGTGTTTATGCCTGATCTCTTCAACACGACTACTCATAAATGCAGGGCAGGATTGACAGCTGTGTCACCTGTGTGTATTCCTGAGTACCAATGCTTTATGTATTCATTGTTTCCATAACACAGGTACATTCTCTCTCTCCCTTTCGTGCACACACACAGAGAAACAGAGTTTATACAGTCTTATGATATGAACCTCTATTCAGAAATATTATTAATGTCTGATGGATAATTACTATCCTTATTCCTCCTTCCTCCCTGCACACCACCCTAAGAAGATTTAATGTCTAAATACCTCAAAGAGTACCAGCCAAATTCTCCTCTGGCATAGTTTAACCCTTTGCCTGAGATAAAAGTGATTCCACTTTCAATAATAAAGAGGATGATCCAATTATTAAGATTACCAGGTGTGTGTGTGTGTGTGTGTGTGTGTGTGTGTGTGTGTGTGTGTGTGTGTCATGGGCACTTGGTCATTCCTGGTGTCACACTGAAAAAAATTGCACATTTTGTGGGGAAGAGGCTATTTGGCACAGGTAATATCGTTTTCACTTGCTTCTGTGACTTGTGTATATCCTTTCCTGATCCCCTAGAGAGATCAAGAACTGGTGAAAATCAACAGGCACTTGTCCTTCACTTCTATAAATGTACCGTGTCTATCTTTTTCCTGAAGAGAGCTGACTGTGAGCTTACCCAGAATGAGGAAGGGAGGGAGCCTTTGCAAACAAACGAGCAAACAACAACAAAAGAGAAAAACAAAAAGAAAATTACTAAAAATCACTAAATATATAGTCCTAAATATATTACTATAAAGTCAAGAGAGAAGAAGAGGTTCTCAAGCTGTGTGGTGCTGAGAGGGCCATTGGTTAGAGTTCAGCCATGGTGCAGGTTGAGAGCCCCTTTTACGCCCTTTGCAATCAACCCATCACAGGAACCCAAATAAGTGAATCTTCTATATAAAGAGGATTGTGTTCTGCCTGGGGAGCACAAATCGCGGACAATCTCTCTTCTATCCATGCCAGCTTGTTTCTACTCTTGCCCCTTGCCCTGCATTTCAGCATGGAATCTAGGTGTGTGTGTGTGTGTGTGTGTGTGTGTGTGTGTGTGTGTGTGTGTGTGTGTGTGTGTGTGTGTGTGAGCGTGGGGTTAGGGGAGCTGGATTCTAAGTTCTACTTGTATTTCTATCCCCTCCGACTTCTGTGTCCTCACTGATAAGATGACCAAGGGCCTCGCTGGGGCTGGGGTGAGGCAGTTGAGTACCCTAACGAACCAAAACGAATGCGCAGAGAAAGGAGCCATGGTCAGTTCCAGCCGGTGGCTCCGACCCAGGCTGACCGACGAGGGCCCTTGGGGCCAGGGATTGTGCCCCTAGCTCGCTCTCGCCGCAGGTTTGACATCAAACTGACAAACCTTTTCCTACCCTTTCCAGGAGGAATAACGAAATGCCCCAACCTTCCGGGGAGGGCAGGGAGCGCTGGGCGCTTGCTATGGCTCCACCACTTCATCTTACACGCGCGCACATACACGCAGGTGTGTAGGAGGGGGTGGCTTCGGGAAGGATCCCCACGCAACTCATGTGTACAATCCCAGCACCTCCCTCGTGGCGCCCCTCGTGGGGACCTGGCCAGTGCTGTGCGCTGGGGATCGAGGGCAGAAGCCGCTGAGCGTGGCTGGGGGAGACTTTGGCCTCTGCAAGGACGCAGATAACACGGCCCCCCCAACGTCTCGCTGCCTCCCCAATCCCTGTCCCTTAACAGTGGGTCGACATGGGTAAGAAACAGCACGTACCTTCTCCGCCTGCCCTTTAGAGCCGGCGGAGCCAGGCAGTGTAGACACTGGAGGACAACTGCCCCCCTCTGCCGCGGCAGGGGGGAAGCGTGGGAAAGGGGAGCCTGCTGAAGGTGTGAGCGAGGAGGGCCTGGGAGTGACAGGCACCCTCGGTCCCCAGCCCCGAGCGCCGCTGGAGGAACAGGAGCGGCCGACCCCCCGCCCGCCCGCCCCCAGGTCCCCCGCTTCGGCTAAGCCCCGGGCGCACTTGGAGCGCGGGGCCGCTGGCAGCCTCTGCATCGGCTCCAGCGTCTCGTCTCCGCGCGCCGGTCGGCAGCCGCGCCAGAGCGGGAGGCTTCCCTCCCTCCCGGGCACAGGGGCGTCGGCGGCCGTGCGGATGGCCGCCAGGCTGAGCCCAGGGCCTCCACTCGCAGGCGTGCTCCCGTGAGCCGGGTCGCGGCGGCACCTCGAGCCGGAGGCGCCAGGACCCGAACTCGCTTCTCCGAGCTCGAGTGCGGACGAATCCCGGAGCCGCGCGCCTCGCGCCCGCGGCCTGCGTGCGGCGCGGAGGGATACGCCGCGGCCGCACCGCCCCTCCCCGCGCTCCCGCCCCCGCCGCCCTCCCCGCCCGGCTCTGCTGCCGCCACGGCGGCCGCTGCTGCCGCCGCCGCCGCCGCCGCCGCTTGGATATAGTGCGGCAAGGAGCGGAGCTTGCAGTCACTTTGCGAGGAGGAGCGCGCGGGCTGCGGGCGGCTGGGGCTCCCCGGGAGTGGCGCCGGCTCTAGCGGAGGCGGCCGTGGAAGCGGAAGGTTCTCGCTCCGGGGCTGGACTTAATAACTTTGGAAGTGTCCACCGGTGTCACGTCCTGAACATGAGCCTCCTCCTCTCCTTCTACCTGCTCGGGTTGCTTGTCAGTGGCGGGCAAGGTAGGAGTGTGGTGCTTTATTGCATTTACTTTCCCTCCCCCTTCCACCCAGCCCTGAGAGGCAGAGGGAGGCACGGGAGGGTTGACATGGAAGAACTAAAGTTCTAGTGATTGTGGCCGTGGCTGTTATTTTCGCGGCCGCGAAAAACTGGATCGGTATGTTAAATAAGAGAAAATCCAGAATTGGAAATGGGCATCAGTGAGCAGGAGATTGAGGCAAACCGCTTCTTCTTCTTTTTTTTTTTTTCCGTTCCCCCCTAGGGTCTTGGCGTTCTCTTGTTTGCATTATCAAAAATGGGATGAGTATGTTGGTGTATATATTAGCAGTTAAATAGCTGAGGTTGCGGGAGGTAGGGGGACGATGATGTTTTACAGAAGCAGCAAAAACTATCAGCGTTAAACTCGTTTGTGAAATATCTGTTGTATGAAAGAAATTCACTTCGTAGAGACTCTCTTTTCCCCCCACTTTCCCAAGACCCCAATTCCTGGCTATGAAGTGAACGGTGATGGCTTATTTCTGTTGAAAACTAGGAGAGAACAGAGGGGCCATGGATGTTGTGTGTAAGAAAGCAAATGGAAAAAATTAGGGATGTGTTGCAGTCATTCATTTTCACACCTCCCCCCCCCCCTTGTTAATACATCAAGGTTGAAAAAATTTATAACATCAGATTGTTATTACACCTGTAAGGGGTTTTTTAGCTTGTGGAGAACTAGTGGAAGCTTTTATCTCTTAAGAAAAAAAGAAAAAAGCATACTAGAATAATAACCTGAGAATGAATTTGTGGAAGCTACCTCTGTTTATCTGTATAGAAATATATGTGAATTTGTCTTGCTTTTTTAGATAGTTCACATTCACATAAAACATATTTATAATAAATGGAGGTATTTTCAACTATCCAGACAAGTTTGGACATTTAATTGGGGACACAAAATGCTAAAACATGCATTGCTGGAAGTCTGTAAAAAAAAAAAGAAGAAAATAGCAGCGATTTTGGGATGTGTAATAATTGCAGAGAATGTTAGTATTAGTATTAGTATTGCATGGAACTGTTTTTGAAGGAAACATAAATTACAAGGCAAGTTAAAATATCTCCACTGTATTCAATTCTAAGCATTTTAGCCTCTTCTCCGTTGCTCACTTGGTCCAGCAGGGGGTGGTAGAACTCCATTTTCAGCCTAGAAATGATGGTTTCTGCTTTCCACACTTACTGGGTCCTTCTATCATTCTTCAGCAGGGCTTGACATTTGGGATATGAAATCTTCCTTTCTCTGCCCTTCTCCTCCCTAAAGCTATAGTGTTAGTGGCTGATGAAACACGATTAGATGCAGATTTTATGTTCAGAATGCAAACATTGGCTGTTGCTATAGTTTGTAAAGTGTCATAGTGAGATGCTGCTCATTTTCCCTTAATAATATAGAGTGTGCAAAATTTCAGCCGGAGTACAATTGCAGATGCGTCCATCTGAAACTGATATTAGCCCAATCAGTTAATTAAATCACTATTATACCAAAAATCAACGTATACTTGATGCCCTATAGATATGCTGCTTTAATTTTTGGAGAGCTGCTGGTTATGTTCAACTGTTCATTTATAATAGAGACTGGTATTTCTGAATACTAAGAAGCAGTCCCTGAAAATTGCAGTTAAAGTACCACTGCAATTAACCAAGTGTAGATTGTATGGAGCAAGATGGGGGCATAACAGAACGCAAGTTTATGCAGACTTACCATGACATTGTCACTGGTTTGGAGAAGAAAAATGCCTCAGTTGTGGAGTCTGTGAATTTGCCATTGTAGACATTCAATGTGTTGGAATTTGGAGGCTACTAGGGAAATGTAGGGATGTTTCAATAGTCCATAGAGACACATATGATGTGGGTCTACATAGGTAACATATATGTGATTCACCCAATTCATAATTCAGGATGCAGGGTCATTATAAAGAGGAGCTCTGAAACTCAAGCATGCCTGAAGGGGAGCCCATATTCACTGCAATAAAACAGGGGAGGAGGAGAGAATGGTTCTGAAGATCTCGCTATCTAGTACAATTAAACAATGCATGACACTCGTAGAAGCATAGATGCACATCAGAGAGACCTAGCTATTGTGAAACGGAACGTGTAGCACTTCTGTGCCGGTGGCCTAATGAAGTCAGAGATGTTTAGAAACAGCAAGCCTGATCCGGGAGTCCAATTCCTCTATGCTAGTGTTTTGTTCTCCAATTAAGGGTGTAGCAGCAAGTATCAGACACTCCCCTGGGAGCAGGTTTTTTTTTTTTTTTAAATGGATATCGTGTAACTCCTAATTTTGTTTATTCTTTTATAAATGGGGGCATGGAAAAGCCTATAGTCAGTGATCCTTGGGCTTGCCTTAGAAATACGAACATTTCAGCTTGCTGATTTATGTTTCCAACAATATACTTGCAGAGGATTTTATGAAGCATGATTGAAGCTATTGCTTTGGAAAGTGGTGTGCAGTTAGACTGGGGAAAGGCGGCGGTGATGTATTCCCTTTTAAGTAGTCACAACGTTTTGAACTGCAGCAGTTGAATAGGAGAAAATGACAGAATTGAAAAACTGACTAACTTAAGTGGATGCCAATACCATGATTAGCTAATACGGCCTAATAGTTCTATTTCTAACTTTCAACACAGCATTATTGTTCCACTGTAGTGAGAGTCTCTTTTTTCTTTATTACAGCAGAAATGCTTCTTTAAAAGCCTCTCATTTCCACTGCAAGATTAATATCTAATGAAATAAGCTTGGGGTGTAATTGTCTAGTCTGAATTTAATTGTCAATGGAAAGGAGATTCTGTAACTCTCACTTCTGCAGTTATTTTTCCCTTCTATTCAAAACTTGGTCACAGCCTCTGTCATCATAACATCTCACGTGATAACTTAAGTCTCTGATTCACAGTGCATTTGGACCTATGTAAATTTGGATTCCCAGACTAGTATGTATGGGTTGCTTTCCTGAAGCCTTTTTACTTTCTAGATCATGTTCTTCTTCTAAAAATTTCCCAAGTATGATTAATAAAATCTGTCACTGGATGTTCACGTATATACATACAGAGAAGCATCGTTGTAGCAAAAGGTAAGGTTAGAGCAGAGCCCTTCACTTCTCTTGCAACCCAGTTCATCCATACGTGGTCAGAACACTTACCTAAGCCAAAATCACGGGGAGAGGGAGGTGAGTTCCCCAGTGAATTAGTTAAGTGCACAAGCATCTGCTTACATTTACTCTTCCTGGTTAAGTACTAGTAAGTCATCCTTCATTAGCGAAGTACCTGCTAAAAATCAAGCGCAGGTGCATGGGTGTCCACTGGGGTCAGGTCTCCAGGAAGGTCTCCACAAACTGATCTTCTGTGTAGGGTGTTACACAGTCACAGCCTCTCTGCCATCCTTTTTCTGTCTACCCTGCTCTAATTCCTTGAGGTCAGCCTCTTTTTGCTAGGTTTCTATTGAATCAACTCCATGTTCATTTGTACTTAGGGAAGATAGGCTATGTAAATTAATATCCTTGTTGTCAGAGTGAATAACCCAGAGGGTTTCTTTCCCTGCTTTATATCAAAGACGTTAAGCAGAGCATTTTGGTCACTTGAGTTCTAATGCTGGATTGGCGCCCAGAGAGCAAGAAGGGAAGTTGGTGGGTCCCAGGTGTCCAATGAGTCTCTTCAATGACACAGGGGGCTAATGTTCTCCCAGAGGTAATGGCCTATTAGAGAAGCAATTAGTGGAACAAAAGAACCTCAATCAGGCCAAAAAGAAAGTCAAACTTTATATAATTTAGTAAATAACATGGCATTCTTTCAAACACAAACTAGTTTGCAATGGGACTGAGAAATGACCTCCAGAAACCGAGGCTGGTAACCAACGTGAAGAATGTAATTGTTTTTGTCTGTATCCTCAGGAGGGAGCAGTGCGAAGGGAAGTAGGGTTGTCAGTCTGAAGGCTTTGGAACTAGTCCTGCTGCTTTCACTGGCTTTTGACATTGGGAAAATGATTTTAATTTATCTGTTTTCAGGGTCATCTCTCATAGCAGTGAACTTTCAGGAGCATAAAGATAGTGCTCGATGTGTGGTAGAGGGAGTCTGAATTGCTTTTGTTGTTTCAATCCAAAATAAAATTAATCCTCTGGGTGTTGGTGTATGTAAAATTAACTTAATAATTTTAATATTCTTATAAAGGATATTCATTGTTTTTCAAGTTTTATTGAGCTAGATTCTAAATTCCGTGCGCTGTTTATACTATCCCAATTATATGGAAGATAGGCCTATTTAAAAGATTATAAATTGGTTTTAATTTTCCAAATTATCTGATATGAAAGCACTTTAAGATGCAACCAGTGCTTTTATGCTTTTTATTAAATGTAATATTCCTGAGCTTCGTAGAGCCAAGCTATCTTTAATTGTTCTGCAAATGAAAATGCTTGAATATTGAACTCTTTTAAATATTTTAATAACTTTTAGCTATTTACAATTGTATTAATAGTGCTGATACCAAATAGCAATCAGCGTACTTTGTACTTTCACGTATTTACTTGTGCCACTAACAATAGTTCAGAGAGATGATGGGAAATTTGAAGAATGATGATGAGAGTTTGAAGATTTTCAGGTCAATTGATCAAAGTTTTGTTATTGAAACTAGCAGGGAAGGGGAAAGAACATTGGACTTGAAATCAGAAGACCTAAACCACTGAGTCCCTTGACTTAGAAGAAGCAACTTAAACTCTCAGAACCATTATTTATTTGAAAATCGGATATAAATGTATCTGACTGGTTGGCCATATCCCTGCCATGAGGAGCTACTGTGATGATAAATATGTGTAGCCATCTTGTAAAATGTCAGCCCTACTACAACATTGTTTCTATTTTTGGTGTAATATGTATAAAGTTAAATCTGCCTGTGGTTTAAAAACATCTCATTTATTCAATTTTTAAAAAGTGTCATAAGCTGCTCTGTGATTAGAAAAACATGTTGATGGGGGCAGAGAGGACCTAATTCATTGATAAGGGTGGCTTATTCATTATTTATTCATTCATCAAACATTTATTAAATGTCTGTGGTGTCTCAAGCACCGTATTAGGAAGCATTCCTAAAAATGATTGCATAGGTTGTGTGATGAACAACTCCAGGGGGCGCCACTCATGGTCATAGAATGCATATTTATTTTCACAGTTTTCCAGCAGATGGCAGTAAAGGGTCCTAAGGAAGGCGTTTCTTTTTGTATCAGGAGTCCCTTCTATGGCCCAACACCAGGCTGGTATTAGTCACTGAGAGGGTTCCGCTGGGCACACAATTAAGATGTGACTTTCTAAAGGTATAGAAAAGTAAAAGCGTTAATAACTAGAGCTCTGGTCTCTTAACTCTTAATTCAGCTCTATGAATACCAAAAGTCTGCACCAATTTTTTTTTGAAAAAAGAATAATCCAACATTTCTTCAGCTCAATGTGTAATGCTAACACTTAAGTTCTATGCCATTTTGTCAAT
>NW_017732292.1:391972-395603 GCF_001890085.2 Hipposideros armiger | reverse complement strand
TATTCTAAACATTTTGTTTTTATCACTGCTGTGCATGATAAGGCCTTCAAAAATATGAATATCTATACAAGAATACTAATAAAATAATCAAGTCACAATGGTGATTTAATTCAGGAGAAATAGCAAAGATGACCTGCCTTCTATAATGAAAATGAATTAGACTAGTAATAAAATAATCTTTTAAATATTGCTAAGATTTGTTCTTTTGTACCTTTATCTGAGACATAGGAGATGGTTATGTAGTTGAGGTTTCAAAATCTTTAATGCATAAAAATGAATGAGGGTGACATAATATATTGATAGTGGTATAATTAAACAGATTCAATATTGTTAATAGTAAATATCTGATATCTCAATAGAGCAAGTATTTAAAGTCCTCAAAGTCATAATTAAGATAATACCCTGGGGTTAATTAAAAGTTGATTATTCAATCAATGATTACTGGAAGCCAGTTCTAAACTGTACGGTTTAACCTCAAAGCATTCTCTGTTGTCTGATAGCCATATTTTATCATGATTTTATGATGTTCTCTAGGTCTGACTTAGTGATAAAAGCATTTAATTAGACAGAATACATTTTCAGATAATTCAGAATATCATCTATTTATTTGCTCGTCTATTATTTATCCACTAATGTTATCATTATTGTGTATGCCACTTTTAACTTGAAATACAGTTTGCAATTAAAGATATTACTACTGCTTCTGATTCATCCAATTTAACTTGCATTTCTCCCCTCATATTTCGAATAGTTTATAATCACTTTAATTGGTTAGCTACGTGAGTCATTTTTTTTTTAAAGCCCCCTCAAAAGCCCCACGCTAATGCATTTTACTTCTGTGGGGATTGCATGTAGTTTGCAATTTAGAAACAAAACTCAACATAGGTTATTAAATGATATTTGCCATTCTCTGTGCTCTGCTGAAAACTTTCACAACCATATTTGGATAGTAAATATTCAAGATTAGTATTCTCATATTAAAATAACAGTTAGCACAGGACTCTGAGCAAGTATGAAATACCCTAAATTGCTAATGTATTTCTCTTTCAAGTACCTGTTTCAGCTCTATTGTAATGAAACATTTTATTAAAAACACCCTCCATTCTACACTGTGCATTAATGCAGATATTTTTTGGTGAACGGTGACTTATTTAAGCAGACTGTGTTTTTTCTTGCTAGGAAAATGAAAGGATTAAACGTCTTGACTATGATGGAGAAAGGAACTTATGTATTAGTTAACTTTTATGTGTCTCTTCCTGTTTGGCTATGTCTCACTCCCATCCCTCATTTAGAATTCCCCATAGCTCAGGTGATGTTCGTGGCTATGGATGTGTGATGGGAGAAGAGAGGAGTAAAATACAGTGGCTTTTACTAATTGCAACTCCAAACAGGGCTGATTGTGACTCTGAAACACACTGTAACCACTGAGCAAGAAATACATGCAGGGAGTTGAGACTGAGAAAGGAAAGTAAATGCTAAGCAAAGATCAATCACTCTTTTGTTTCAAGGGGGCTAATTTATCAGCTAAAAGGGAATGGGAAAGTGGGTGACATAGTCAAAGTGGGTGGTGGGATCAAGTCTGGTGTTATATATGTACTAGGGGAGATGGAGATGCCCAATCAAACAGAATGATTACAGACAACCTTGTTTCCTCTGGGAGCCGGGTCTGTCTGTAAGTGTTTGATGAAGTAATTGAATGAAGGGAGTGTCAAAGATAAACAAAGCTAGACAGGAGTCAAAGTGGTAAGAACAGGTTTTAATCAGTAATCTACTATATTGGGAGTGTGGTATATTACTGTATTCAGTAGAGTTAAGAGCCCAGTGTGAACTGAAAACTGAGTTTGGAGAGGTGATTGGGCATTTTAAGGGAGAATGATGGAGTAGGGAGGGCTGTGAGTGGGAGTTCAATGGAGTTGGGGAAGTGAAAAATTACAGATAGCAGAAAGGGGGTCCATGGGTTCATTTGAAACCCATCTGATTTGTTAACTGGTGTTGATCAAACTTAGCCTGCAATCTTCCTACAGAGCCTGGGCATAGGGGTCCTCACTTCAGGTGTTGACTGGAACNCCAAAACAAAACAAAAAAGAAATTTGATATTGAATATATAGAGTTGAAAATTTTTCTGTTAGTATCCAAGGGAAGTAATATTTTTGAGGGACTACTCGATGTCTAGGAGCTGTGCTGCCTTTTCTCACTCATCTCGTTTAATCCTGATAAAGTCACATTTGATCGATGATGTTTTGAGATTGAGAGTGTCTCATTTGCCTAGAGCTGTTAAGTATCTTCTGTTGCTGACACCCACATGTATAGCCAATGAACATCAAATGCATTTAAGATATAATTCAGTCTTTTCTGCTTCTGTGTGTGTTTCTTTGATACATATGATCTCATATGCTATTGTAGGGGAATGATGTAGGAATTGTGTTTATACATATATGATTTCTTCTCATTAATTTTAAATGATCTGGAGCAAACTTTCTCACAATTAAAGAGAAATCCTCAGCAATCTATGAAGATGTCAAGAAAAATCAACTAAAATGCCTTCCTTAATGCAAGTATTAGTTTAATGGTTTTAAGAGCCATCTTGATTTCCGCAGAACCATGTATCTGGCAATGGTGAGAGTGCAGCTAAAGACACTGGGAAGTCATTTTCTCCTGTGTTAAAATGATGTGTTTGTTTACTTGTTCATTGTTTTTATTTTTTATGTTTTTAAAAAAACTACACCCTGAATCATACTTTTCATTTCAAAGTCAGTGTCCTTCAGGGTTTGCATCTTGAAAGAAGATGGAGAAACTAGGTACCAATCCCAGTACAGATTTAACTATGCTAATATTTTGATTAAGATTGCTGTGGTTTTGTTAGTGCTTAATTACACATATGTGGAGGTTGTGAATGTTCTGACCTTAATTAGACTAGTAATAAAATAATCTCTTAAATCTTGCTAAGATTTGTTCTTTTGAACCTTTATCTGAGGCATAGGAGATGGTTATCCTGTCTTTTCCCATAAGCCCTGATATACTTTTACTGCACAATTTTTCACACATCAATGTTTTTAGGGATGCAAATATGGTATTAGAGAAGAAATTCATGTCACTACTTGTAAAATAAACCAATGTAATATGGCTAAGCCCTATATTATAGTATAAGAGAGTAGGTCCCAATTTAAGAGAATAAGCACACTTGTACTTTGTTCTATGTATGGAGGGCCTGTGGACAGTTTTTTTTATTATCGTAACATCCATTTTCAAGCAGTTTTCTAGTATCTGTAATACTAGTCTTTCATATATATATATCTATATATATATAGATATAGATATATATCTATATATATATCTATATATATCTCCCTACTTCCTTCTCTCTAAATATTATTATCCACCAATGACAAATATGCTATAAAATACAACATGAAGTCATATACATTTTAAAATTTTCTTACTTAGATAAAACACTTATAATTGGGGTTCCATGATTATCCTGAAAGGTAGATACTATTCCTTATTTAGAAAAAAGGAGGAAAATAAACCTTAAAGAGCTGAAATAACTTGCCTAAGAAGAAAGATATAAAGAATGGTAGGACCAGGACTTGGTGTAAATATTTTCTTCTAACTACAGCACATTTTCCTATTA
>NW_017732292.1:354119-387682 GCF_001890085.2 Hipposideros armiger | reverse complement strand
CCTTTGACTAGTCAAGAGGGATATCATCCTTCCTTGAGGCATATGATTGGCCAATCAAATTCAACATTCATTTAGTAAGGAAGGGGGTGGGGAGTGAGGTAAGTAGTCAAATGTGGCTGGCATTGGGTTGTCGAATGGGGACCTTTTTGACAAAGAATATGAACAATATCAAAAGTCAGTATCTATTAAGTGCAGTATACCATATTTATGTGCTTTGTATGTGTGATATAATGTAATTCTTCAAGCTTCCTTATGAGTTTGATTCTGTTTTATAGAAGGAGATACAAAGAGATTAAGTGTTTAAGTGACTTGTCAAACTCACAAAGCTACTCAGTGGCAAAGGTGGGATTGGAACCCAGGCTGGTTGTCAATGAGTCATCTTTCCCTCCAGTTCACCATACAAGGAAACTTAACATTGTGAATAGCTTTACTGTTGTTAAATTTTAAGAATGGTAGGTATGGATAGTAACTTCCTTTGTGAACAGGCTGTCCTGGGCAATCTTCTAAGAAAACTATTACACTTGATCTTAGTTAATATCTATAGTAATACATCTTTCACTTTCTTTAAAAAAATAAAAAAGGACATTGTGTGGTTGGAGAGAGAAAGCAATTTACCTGAGTCACATACCTGTAAAGCAGTGGTTCCCAACCTTCCTAATGCCGTGACACCTTAATACAGTTCCTCATGTTGTGGTGACCCCCAACCATAAGATTATTTTCCTTGCTACTCTATAACTGTAATTTTGCTACTGTTATGAATCATAATGTAAATATCTTTTTGTTTTCCAATGGTCTTAGGCGACCCTTATGAAAGGGTCGTTAGACCCCCAAAGGGGTGGCGACCCACAGGTTGAGAACCGCTGCAGTGTAGTGTTCAAAGCGGGATTTGCATAAAGGCTTATTTTGAATATGAAGGCTTGCGTGCCTCCCCTGCCGCTGGCTGTAGGAAGTGTGAGGACTGTAGTTGAAGTGTGGCAGGAGCAGGGTAAAAGAGAAGGATTAAAACAAATTGCATAAATCTGACCAGCCTTCCAGAAGTTTATGATCTAAAAGGAGCAATTTTTTTACAGGAAATATATTTAATTGCTTTATTATTATTATTTGTTTCCAAACTAGACAGGAAAATGTTGTTCTCAAGTTTAAGAAGGCTTAGAAAAATATTCATTTGCTTTCTGGAAGAGTTGGATGAAAAACAGAAGTGAGGACCAGGGTCGTCTTTAGAGGGAGAAGTTGAAATGAAAACGAGGAACACTGATTTTCAATTGCTGAGACAGGTTAAATATTTAAGTTAGTAGACTCAGCAATCAGGGTTCTAATCTAATGCATGCCTAGACCAAGATGTGGCTACATCAGTTGTTGGCCTCTAGGTGGTTTCTTCCTGAGACCACATAGTGAATTAAAAGGCAGGACAGAGACTGAGGTGCTTAGGGCATAAAACTATGTGCTTACTCTGTAATTACTGTTTTCTAGATAGACATTCTGTTTGTCTCTTTTTGTTTTTGCTAGGTACTCTCACTGACACTGAGTCTTTCTTTTCTGAATAGCCCAATATGTGTGTGTGTGTGTGTGTGTGTGTGTGTGTATATGTAGGTGTATATATTTTTTGCATGAGAGAGAGAGAGAGACAGAGAGAGAGTTTGTATACTCATATGCATATGCGTATAAAAACTTTGGAAAGCCATTCCATCATTCCATGCTGTGTCAAAATGTTTGCTATATTTGTTTCATTCGTGTTGAAATTCATGAATATTTTAAACAACTTGTCCTTTGCTGCTCTTTTCCTCTAAGAAGAAAATGCACTCCATGATAAAACATTGGACTTATTATTCACACTTTGTATAACCGAAGACTAATTAGCCAGTGTTTAATTTCTCAAGACTAGAAAACAATATCTGTTGTCTCTCTCTTACACAAAATGAACAGCTAAACAGCTCTTCCACCTTTTTTTTTAAAAACAAACTTCCAGTACACAAGCATTCATAATTTATGATTTTCCATCAAAACATATCCCCTGAATGGAGATAAAATCGGCATTTGGAACATGGATGCTTCGGTTCCAGCTCAGGGGCTGTGATTGAAATGCATGCACAGGCTTGAGTTCTTCTTTTTCATTTTCCCCAATTTGTAATTGAAGAGCTGAAGGCTGCTAAGTTTCTAACAGCGTTATACTCTTACATTAAAACGCACAACTGAGTTATAACATTCCTTGTTTCAAAGCTGCTGAACAAATTGTTTAACATATTTGTAATACTACAATACGGACTGCATCATAAAATTGTAGATACAGACTCTTGTATCTCAGTGGTTGATTGCCACGTCCCTTTTGAGAATTCCTAAGCAGATAACCTGCTGCTTTTTCTGATGACAGAGAACAAAAATTCATGTGTGTAAAGAGCTTTTGTGAGATGTGTTGATCATGTTTTTCATATAAAGCTTTTCATATTTGCAGGTATTCAAGACAGTTAAGTTCACTTATTTGCAGCAAAGTAATAGTGTTCCAATTAGTTTGTTAACTTCATTCACGTGTTTATGGTTTTATGGAAAAGGAAAGTCATTTGAAAGGAGTTTCCTTTTCTCTCTAAATGACATTGAATGGTCCCGTTTTTAAAGGTTTCTTTGATTTTCTTTTAGCCCCTATGGTTTTGTGACACCACTCAAATTTGTTTCTCAAGTGTTCAGAATTCATGTCGCGTGGCTGGTTGTTGAAACATTCTGCCTGAATGGTTGGAGACTAAATGGATTCTTGCCAGCACGTGGCAGGTCCAGGCACCAAGGCCGATGGCTGCTTAGTGCTGGGGTGAGACTCTTTCTTGTGCAAAAGTTGGTGGTGGTTTCCTGTGAAGAAATTTGGGTTCTGTAACCCAAATGATATCTTCAGTAAATAATTCAACATCTGTGTTTTAATTCCAACGTTGTTTCACACTCAGCGAAGCCCAGATCTCTTCTTATAAACTAAAGGTCTAAATAGCTTTACATTCCCTTTAGTGTGAAAGCAAATTTTTTGATAATTTTACTTGCAAAAATTTTTATTTTTTTGTTTGTTGGCATGCAAACACTTTGAGCCTTCCAAATATTCTTTCATGCCAGAGGCTGTGTGATGGTTGAGAGCACAGAGTCTGAAATTTGGCAGATTTGAATGTAAATCCTGCCCACCCATTTGCTATCTTGAATAAGTGATTCCCTTCTCTATTCCTTAACATTCTCATCGGCAAAATGGGGATAATACGTGTGCTACTCACATCGGAAGTGTTCAACTAATATTAGTTATCCTCATTAATATTACCATAAAGCCAAGTTATAATTACATAATTTTTGGTAATGTATTAACCAAGCTTCTTTGAAAGACTTCCCCAGAGAATTTGGCTTTAGGGCAACAATGCTCTGGTAAGATGTACAGAATGCTTATTTTGAGGCCGTTATTGGTTTTGGGAAGCTGCTGTATCACTGCACCATGGATGGCATTGTGTTTAGTTTTCCCACGCTTTGCCATGGCAGGTGGCAGCTGCTAAGTTGGGCATTTGGGGCCTTGTGGCATCTAGGCGCTCTGCGTCTCTGAGTTAGCTGTTTATCATCATGGTGCAGGACGTCACAGCTGAGGCAGAAGGAAGGATTAAGGGTAATTACTCAGTTTATTACTTGACCAGCTCAGACTGTCTAACTCCTAAATCCAGTGCCAAGTCCATCTCCTGTCAGGGCTGCCTCCACTTTCAAGGACTTCCCCCCTCTTTCCCGAACCCTACTCAGTCTCGTGTCTGAGTTTAGGTGGAAGCTCATTGTCCTGGTTTTTGTCTCCAGTGTTCCTTTCATGAACTCACATGTACCTCCTAGCTCTGCCTGGCTTTGCACAATCCTGTCCTACCTGTGCTGTTGGATCACAGACTGGCCACTGTACAGAGCAGGCAAGGAGAGACAGAAGAAAGAGGCAGACCACTCCAGATTGGCAGGTGGCAGGTTTCATAAGCAAGGCACCTTACATACAAGGCTTATCTTGGGTGATCACAGGACAAGTAGATCTCTGCACCCACTTGCCAGAATCTTAAATGTTTCTATAGAGGCCTTAACTGTGTTCAGTCAAGTATTACCTCTAGATGGTCTCAACAATAACTTACTCTCTCAGAGTTTCGTTCTAGAAAATGGCTCCCAGTGTGGGGATCATGGGCAGAGCATACATTTCAAAGTCAAGGGAGGGGTAAGGGGTTTCTGTTCGCCCGGGTGCAGCTCGCTGGTCAACTGCAGATCATGAGCTCAGATCACCTCCTCCAACACTGGTGTTTCCTGTGGTTGTTTCCATAGCGTGATCAATTCACAATGGTCCCAAAACTCCTAAATAAGGCCCCCAAGCTCCCACTGGCTCCGTTTATGCCCAGAGGATTGGCAGTCCCCCCCCCCATGCCCTGCTGGCTGTGTTATCCCCATTCCCCATGCTAGTGGGTTTCCTAGTGGAAGCTGTAGTGATCTTCAGCACCCACTTACTCCCACGAAGGAAGCTCGGTGACAGTTTCTTCTCCTCTAATATCTGCATCATCATAAAGGAATTATAGGAGCACTTTCTAAACCTTTTCCACATGGCAGTAGAGTCAGTGGAGAAGGGGTGGGGAGAGCACTGCTTGGGTCCTTTGTGGCCAACTGCGTGTCCTTATCTTTGTTCCCTGCTACCGTCAGTCCCTCTGATGCTCCTCTGTGCTTACAGAAGGAAAATGAAGACAAAATCCGTTCTCTGCTCGAATCTTTCAGTGGAGGTGCTAGTAGAGATTATGATGGTAGTAGGAATGGTAGGGTGGGCAGACAATTGCTTTCTGGGTCCTGCCCAGAATTTCAACATAAGGAAGGAAAAGTAACCCTCTAGGAGACACTTGACAGTCTTCTGGTTTCATCCTTATGAACAACTACGGTAGTTGCATTCTTCCCTATTTTAGGGAAACCAGTCTTAGAGCGGGTGCATGCACTCTTCTTTGTCTATGGATCCTTTATTGTAATCTCTTTAATCTCGGTCTTTGGTTATTGATATTGAAAAAGACATTTAATATGAAAATATTTCTTTCTTTCAAGCGTTTAATGCTAGAATCCTAGCATTCAAGGCTGTTCCTTCTACCATGCTCTATTTAACAGTGCTGTTTGGAAATCAAAGCTGATAATGACTCCTTGGTTCTCCGCTCTTGCAGTCCCCATCAGACAATGGCTGACTTGGCTCACTGGGTGGAAAGTAACAGGCCAGAAGGTTTAGAGAGCTGCAAGGTGATCAAGACTCAATAACTATGTAAGAAAGAAGTGGAAATAGTCACAGAAGAGGGGAGAAAATGGGGTAAATGCTGATTACCAAGTTTACAAAAAGTTGAAGGATTGACATGATCCCCCAATTTAAATCTTAGATTAATTTTATAAAGGTAGCTTTTTAGACCCTTGATTAGGTGGCATCTTTTAATGTCTACACTTACCTCAGTGTATCTTATAAAATGAAGCTCAAGCCCACTTCGTTTTTGAAACCTTTCTTAATCATTCCAAACCATCTTTCTCTGTCACTGATAATCCACTAAAATATAGATTAGTTCTACTTGTTTTTATTATCTTGGTAAAATTTTTAATTAAATTTATTGAGATGACATTGGCAAATAAAGTTATATAGGTTTCAAGTGCACAATTCTATGATACATCGTCTATGTATTGCATGGTGTGTTCACCACCCAGAGTCAATTTGCGACAACATGGATGGATCTTGAGATTATCATGCCAAGTGAAATAATTCAGACAGAAAGTCGAGAACCATATGTCTTCACTCATATGTGGGATATAAAACTGAAAGCAATGAACGAACAAGACAAACAAACAAGCAAAAACTTATAGATACAGACAGCAGTTTAGTGGTTACCAGAACGTAAGTGGGGAGGGGGGTGGTAGATGAGGGTAAAGGGTCAAATGTATGTTGGCAGAAGTTCTGCTAATTTTTAATCTCATAATGTCCTGGGTCATTTTAAGTGTTTTTATTTTAGTAATTGCATTTTCTAAATCAGATTCTAAGCTTATAAACAAAGGTTTTATGTTAAGTGCTGCTCATAGTGGATGCTCAGTAAATAGTTGTTGAAAAATATGAACGATGCTCTCGTGTTGTTATTTATATTTAGAATAGAGATTTAAACTATAACAAAAGGAATTGAGTTAAATAAAATAAATCTGGCTGTGTTATACTGATAAATGATATAGAACATTTACTCGTTTAACGTCTTTAAAGATAAACATACACTTTTATCTGACAGGAACAGTTTTGGTGAAAATTCAAATTAAATAATTAAAGTTAACTCCAAGTTCTCTGAAACTATATACTTTAAAATTAATGAAACTTGTCTATTTACTAATAAATAATATTTGCAACTACCCTTTTCAATGACTTCTGTTATAATTTTCAGAGAAAACAACAAGTGAATGCAATAGTCAAAAACCTAAAAGTGTATCTTTGTTTACATACTTTAATTATGTACACATCCTGCCTACCTAAACGAGTTCAATTTTTATTCTATAGCAGAATCCATTTTGGTTATAACAAATATTGGATGACTTTTCAAATGGCACTATCCACATAAATATTACCTAAATTATTTTTTCACTGAAACTATTAGTCAATATTTATACTAATGTTAATACATTCTGACTGCCTGTGTCTAAAGAATACTCTGTAACATATATATATCTTAAAACATTTGCAAAATATTCTCAACATCATTACTTCTGAATAGTCTGTGTGCATTCATATAACATTATAGAGGATTAATAAATTCTGAGTAATATATTGTTGATAATTCTTAATGTTTCACTCTGATGAAAAAACATTAAAACTCTTATAATCTCTTTTCAGTTAAAGAAAATTTTATTTTAACAAGACAAGGTCAGGAAGTCAGAAGTGATTTTTGTATGAATATATATATCTTACAATTTTAAATAACCAAAACAGCAACAACAAAGGCATAATAAAAGTAAAAGTAGAAGTCAACTATCATACACATGTCTGTGATACTAAGGAAAATATCCAAAATATTTAATATACTTTAAATAGTTTAAGATTTATAGTGTACAAATGTGAAAAATTATTTGTGGTCACACTGTGAAAGATATATTTACAATAATACTCTTAAAAAACCTAAGTAAGATTATGAGAAACAGTCAAAATAATGACATAAAAATATAAGCCAGTTATGTTACTTCGTTTAGTTCAGAGTTTTCTAAGGAAAGGGGAAAAAGGGAAGATACGATATATAATTTTTATTGTCAAAAGAAGGAACCATAGTCTTTATCAAGGAAGGTACACATTAATTTAATTTATTGTTTGGCTAGTTAAGTCAGAAAATGATAAACAACTTAATAGATGTTGACTTTCATTCTAGTTTTAGGAAAGATCCCAAATATATATATATATTTTTTAAGATTTTTATTGGGGAATTGGGGGGATGTGAACAGAGAAGTTCCTGTTGTTTTTGTTCTTCAGTCTAGTTGTGGAGGACTTCGCTTCACTGGCCCAAGTTGGCACCATCATTGTGCTCTTCCCAGGCGAGGCAGATCAGTCGCCGGCTTCTGGATGGCTGCTCACTGCGGCTGCTGGCCACTTACGCTGACTGCCGGCTACACATGGTAGCCTATGGAAACCCACTGCCACAGGGGCTGCAGCCTATGCCATCGCAGGCGACCCACAGCAGCCCAGCTCCAGGTTGAGCTGTTGTTCAGCATCTTAGCTGTAGAGGGCAGTGTCACTGGCCCTCATATGTGGGATCCGAACGGGGGCCTCTGGCGTCCCAAACCAGTTCTTAACCAACACACCACTCGGCTTGCCCCCGAATATTTTTAATAGTGTCTTTTTGTATAACCATCCTTGGAAAGAGTCTAGGAAAAAAAGCAGATTGTATTAATCTATAATATCATATATATCTCAAAGAAATGAGCATTGTTTGTTGGTGTTTATGTTTAGATATATTTTTAGACAGTCCAGTGATATTAGACTTTTAATTAGGCATTTTATGAGACATTAAAGTAAGATGTTAAACCATAGTTTAAAATGATGATTAATAAAAAGAAAATTTCCAAAAGTATCTGTGAGGATTTTGGCTTCTGTTTCATTCACTCATTTGTATCTGTCCTTGCTTTGTGCAGCCATTGAGCCTATGGGTAATAAAAAAATGTATAAGCCCTGGATCATTTTCTCAAGGGATTTACCATCTAATGTCAGTAATAATAATACACTTATTCCCAAAGCAATAATACAAAGAGTATGTGATATTTCCATATAAGTGACAAAATGTGATAGCAGCCTGTGAAGGCAATTTGATTATATAGGTGTGCACGAAAACCCGAGATTTCAATTGAAATCACACAGTGAAAAGGAATCTCTGACTCAGGAAGCCCTAAAAAATCACCCAGTTTTGCTCTGCCGCCTCCATCATCAGCTCCTTGGTGAAACCACTGCTGCGGGGGTCAGAGCATTGCATTGGCTTGTGCACTTCTCCTTTGAGCAAAGAAGATGGCTAGGTTTTGTGTTTTCCACTAATACCTATAAAAAACAGGAATTTGAAATATTTATTTATAAAAGAATGATTGCAAATTATTTGAATCAGCGCCCTGAGTTTACAAAATTAAAAGTCGCTTAAAGAGATAAGTGACTTTTTCATTTATTCACAGCTAGCAAGTCGCATGGCTTGGAGCTTGGTCTAAATCAACGTTTTATCTTAAGTAGAAGAATCTTAAAACAGTTCATATTAGGAAATAAAACAAACAAATGATTTTTCACAGCAAAATTTCACATGCTTTTAAAAATTATTTTAAATGTGATAGATTATTGTTTCCATTATTTTATCTAGATAATCCATTATAGTGTTTTATTCCAAGGGAAAGGGATTTAAAAATTAGAGTAGGGCTGGCCGAGTGGCTCAGTTGGTTAAGAGCTCGCTCAGGAGTGTGAGCTCTGAGCAACAGGGTCGCTGGTTCGATTCCCAAGCTGAGCTGCCGCTGAGCTGCCAACAGATGGCAGGGTGGCTTAGCTAAAAAAAAAATTAGAGAGTAGAACTGTTTGAATATGTTCCCTCTCCCTAGGAGTGGCAATCTCTCTATATGACAGAGGACATTTGCAAGATACTGAGTATCCCACTGTTTCTTTATGTCTTGTGATTAATTGGAAGAATTCACTTTCTATCTTTCTAAGTAATGAAATCATTGTTATTAAAGAACCTTAATGCATTTAAAGTAAATGCTTTAATTTTACTTGGAATAAAACCAATATATTTTATTTCCCAGGAACTTATTCTACTATGTAAATGTTCATTTTCTCACGGTGGGGGAGGTAGCATAAGTTTTAAAGGAAAAAATAATGAAACTACTGCCACACTTCTGGGGCAGAGAATGCAATTGTGGTAAGATGGAGCCCAACTCCATAAAAGAGACATATGAGACGTGGTGTATCAGAGCTAGAGCGGGATCTGGTGGAACAGATGTATGAAGGATGTCCACAAGTACATGCAAAGTCATGGCCAAGAAGTTTTGAGCAAGATGATAAGGCCTTTGCGCAAATGATGTGAAGATAGAAATGAGTAAATTCAAGGATGTTCAATATTTTTTTAATTGAATTCTGAACAACGAGCGGGTAGAGAATAAAGTGAGCCATATTCTACCTAGAGTCATTTAAAATGTTAAAGTCCAGAAATAAGTTTGATGCTAGTTTTGAGGACTTGGAAAGTGTTGGCATAGCATGGAAGTATCCTCAAAGCACAGCCATGGTGGTGAAGAGAGAACCTCTGTGATGCTTGGAGGGAGGCAGGTTCAGGCTGACCATTTTTTAATATCTTGTTAAAGGCAAAAAAAAAAGTAGCTATCTGGAGATGGCTAGGCTTTATTTGAGAAAAGGTGAAGGTTAGAGATGAAGGTGTAAAAGCATTTTAAAGTTTGAGATTAAATGCCCAGAATGGAAACTCTTGAAATATTTTGCAAATTCAAAATCAAGGCACTGGCAGTTTCAGGTGAGGACCTGCTTCCTGGTTCATAGGAAGCCCCCTCCTTGGTAGGACCACAGAAGGGGTGGGGCACTCAGTGCATTCTCTTCTGTAAGGGCGTTAGTCCCCTTCATGAGGGCTCCCCCTTAATGATCTAATCACATCCCAAAGGCCCCTCCTCCTAATATCATTACATCGGGGATTAGGATTTCCACATGTGAATTTTGGGGGTACGCAAACATTCAATCTATAGAAGTGTCTAACCATGTTAACTTTCTCTTTCTTTAGAGTTCTAATTTTATTAAAATTTTTATTAAATTTATTGAGATGACATTGGTTAGTAAAATTATATTAAAAAAAGTATAAAGTGTACAATTCTATAATATATCATCTTGTATATATTGTATTATGTATTCACCACCCAGAGCCAGTTCTCCTTCCATCACCATATATTTGATCCCCTTTACCCTTCTAGCAACTCCTCTCCCCTCTTACCCTCTGGTAACCACTAAACTGTTGTCTGCGTCTGTGATTTTTTGTTTGTTTGTCTTGTTCATTTGTTGTTTTCAGTTTCTTATCTCACAGATGAGTAAAGTCATATGGTTCTCAACTTTTTCTGTCTGACTTACTTCGTTTAGCATGATAATCTCAAGATGTAAGCATTACGTTGTATTTTCCATTGCTAGATAAGGTGATTACATTTATGTATTTATTGAAGACATCTTTGGAGAATCAACTGTTTTTCAGTCATTTCAATAAGCACTATATTACAAATTAGAGTTACAGAGATAAATAAAACACTGTCTTTTCCCTCAAAGAACTGTGTTTCCTTTGGAGAAGCCACATAAACAGACTGCTCCAATGAAATATTCTAAATTTAACCAAAATCTCATATGGAAATTATTTGTAAACATGAAATAGTACTGATGCATTATTTCATCATACTATTTTACTAGTCTGTGTTCATTTTTGTGATTATTTAATTGTGGAATGTGTTAATGTACATTGATTTAAGCTGGCTTTATGTCCAAGGAATAACTATGACTACAGATACTTCTAGTTTATAGAAAGTTTACATTACAGACATTAAAATGGACACATTGTTTGAGTCTTCTACACTTCCTTTTAAAAAAATGATGCAAGCCTCCCAATTCCAATCATCTTGTTATTGGAAAACAATGTTAAACTCGTAACTCAATTCAAAAAAATATGTTGTGTAAAGCATATTTATTTATCAGATTCTTTAATGAGGATTGGTCAGCTCCTTTGAGTGAAAACCAAACACAGTGATTCATGTTTCCCAAGCAGACCTTCAATCTAAATGATTTTTGAGTCATATTTGAGGTCACTTTGTTTTTGTCATTGCACTTAGTCTTCCCAGCATCTCATTGTTATTGCCAGAAAACTTTGGTGTGCTGCCTGCATGTCATCAGGGACAGACAAATGCAGCAGAGACTGCCTTAACTGAATTAGAATGAGTCAGTGCAATGCAATATGCAGACTTACACAAGACAAACATATTAAACTTGCACACAAAATGCCCAAATTATTTTCTGTTTTCTTAGTTTTTTTTTTTTTTTTTACAAAACAGCATATGCATGACATGCCTATAATATACTAATATTGTTATATAAAAATCAATGTTTTCATATGAGTCTACCTGATTCTACTTAATATTCCGCTGGCATATAGGGAAACAAAACAAGCGTGTCCGCGTGGGAGGATGTTTAATGTTATAATAAGTTTTTCAAAATTATGTGATCTATCAGAAATACATAAAACAGTGTTTTTTATAAGTGTGAGTGTTTAAAATTACTTTTAGTATTGTAATTCAGTACAGAAGAAACTAATTTCTAAGCGTGCTTATTTGAATAATAATTTGGCTCTTTGGCTACTTTGAAGTGTGGACTTGAAACTACAGTGAATTGAGTAAAACGTAGCTTTGTATAAAGGACACCATAAATGCAAATCCACACTCTTTAATTTTAAAAACATAAATTTTCTATTAACAAAGGTGTGCTTTTACACACATCTTTACAATCTACTTCTTTATTTTCTTTGACTTCTTGCATTGCACCGAACTTTAATTATTATATTTTTCAGATGAGATCGGTGACAGTGGTCAAGGTGTACTTGGACTTAATCACAAGCATTTAATGCATTTTGGAGAACAATAGCTTCTTTCTGATGGAAAATTCTTAGTTGTCATGTTGCTGGTGTGCTGTTTGTGACTGGAATGCAAAGCAGTTTTAATCCATACATCCTTTTTTCTGGGCTGGGATGCCTGCCAAATCTATGTCTGTGATTACCTTTTGAGGCTGTCAACTTGAAACGTGTCAGGGCAGGCGAATTTAGAACAGCGGGTTTGTATTTAGTGCATACTTAGCAATAGTGTTAGCTTTCAGAGTTAGGAAACAAATAATTATCTTCATACACTGAGACTTTGGGCACTGCATTTGCTGTTTTAAACTGTCCTATGGTTCTAGTTTAAATCTTCGACACATTTCATGTAAGATTGATGGAATTAAAAAAGTATCTGTTAAAATCATATTACATACTTATTTATGTAATGGCGAAACTTCCCTGCTTGTTAACTGGAAGTGAAAGCACCTTTCAGAAGCACTTGTTCTATGGGTTGCTTAATTTTTTGGATGATTGGTTAATATTCTAATCATATGTGATTTAAGGAGGAAATAACCCCTTGACTTGAAATCAGAATCCCTGGGATCAAATCAAGCACTGACTTAATTTCTCTGGGCTTCCATAGCTACATCTATATAAATGTAGTGTATCTTGGTTACATGTTTCAGGGTCTTCAAATAGGAATGGGAGGGAAGAAAATTCACGCTTAGTGAGTGATGTGCCCCGGGTAGTTTAGACACGTTGAATGAACTCTCCCAGCAGATGAGGGATGTTCATTCTATACAAATTAGCAATTAAGAAACTAATTCTCAGAGAAGATGTATCACTTGTTCAAGGTTGTTCAACTGATCAGTGAAGAACCTGGAATTCAAAACCATGATGGCTACTTTAAAAAATTTTGTTCATGTGACTGCGCACAGCTTGACCCCATGTAGCTATGGCTACAGCTTTGATTCCCATTTCTTATCCCCAAATGATGATGGGGGTGAGGGAATGATTTTCAATATTTGGAAAAGATCTATGAAAATATAACCATATTTTGTGAGCATATTATCCCAGACACTGTGCTAAGCATTAAGTATGTTACTTCATTTGAGGCTGAAACGTAACATTATAAGGTAAATACTATTATAATACTAAGCCATTTCACAGATGATGAAAGCAGTGCTCAGAAACTGTAAGTAACTTCTCTAAATTTCCAGATGGGGTAGGCTAACTTCAAAGGGCACATCTTTTACCACTGCTATTAATATTAGTTTTCCATTGCTGCTGTAACTAATTAGCACAACATTAATGGCTTAAGCAATGCTGATTTATTATCTTACTGCTTGGAGGTAAGACGTCTCACAGGGCTAAAATCAGGGTACTGACAGGACGGTGTTCTTTCTTGAGGTTCTAACTGAGAATTTGTTCTTTCCGTTTCTAGCTCCTAAGGCCATCTTCAATTCCCTTTTCCCCATCTTCAAAGCCTGCATTATAGACTTTTCAAGTTTCTGTCTTCTCTCTGGCCCTGTTTCTCTCTCTTGCTCTCTGTCACATCTCCATCTGAATCACCTGCCTCCTTCTTTTCTTTATAAGGGCTCTTGCTCTTATAATGGGCCCACATAAATAATTGATGATAAACCCTCCATCTCAAGGCTCATAACAATTTCTGCCAAGTCCCTTTGATGTACAAGGCAACATTCACAGGTTCTGTGGATTAGGGCAAGGACATTTTCAGGGTTTGTCATTCCTCTTCCAACCACGAGTATACTCTACTAACTGACTCTAGCTAATATGTTTTATTTTAGATTGAGTGGCATTGAGGGAGATAAGTTGGTGAATGTATTATTCCCTCCAGCAAGAGTTCGAAAGGGATAATTCAATATTAATTGATTAGTCAGATAAATGATGGCACATTTAAACACAGCAAGTGATGTTTAAAATTTTAATATTGCAGAAATATATAGTGGGCTTTAAATTATATGAATGTCTAACCACTGCACTATATACCTGAAACTAATATAAACTAATATTGAATATCTGAATGTCTACTGTAACTGAAAAATATATATATGTGTGTGTGTGTGTGTGTGTGTGTGTGTAGTGGGCTTTAAAAGCTGTATAAATTGTATGACAAGGTACTCATCACAATAATTTTAATTAATACATTTATAAATTTAACAATCTAAAAAGATCATGATAAAGATTAAGGTAAATAGAGAAATTATTTTAATCTTCAGTGTTTCATTTTCTGTTGAATGAAAAACATCTACATTAAGAAATATTTTAACTGCATAGTGCCTTAGTCTTCACAAAAATTGTTCTAATCTGTGTTCCCATTTAATTGTACATTAATCTTGGCGCTAATAGAACTAATGCTTTGAGAGCCGCTTTTTAAATATATTACCTTTCTTGAGGCCTGGAAACTAACAATGTATCATTAGTTTTACTACTTAGTTTTCTTGCCATTTTGAATTTGTAATTTTATATTGAGTTGTTTTATAACCTGTTGTGATAGTTTTTAGAAATTAGACAAGGTATCACCCTAATAAAGAAAAGGCCTTCCATGAAACATGAAGAGTTTTAATGAATTCCCCAGTCACACAACTAACTGGAAATAGAGCCTGGGCTGGTACCTTGTTGCCTGGACCCCCACGCTGAAGTGATTGCATCTGGGTCCAACCACCTCCCAAATTCTAAGACACAACTTAATGAGCCCTTACTCTTCTGATTTCACTACCTATTAGTTCATTAGTGTCATACAGTAATTGGCAATAAATAGTCTTCTGTTCCTGTAATCTAGATCGTCTTGATTTTGGCAGAAGAAATCTGCATCATATAACACTCTTATTGTAACGTCTTCAGTATGCAAGTATGCAGTGATGGTCATTAGAATTGGCAAGCAAGCTAGAGCCATATTTAATGCTTGAGATAAGTGTTTCCCAAGTTAACTGAACACTTACCTTTTTATCTTAATATTAACATTTTAAAAATATTTTCCCTCCCTCTCTCCCTCCGTAACCCCCACTTTCTCTATCGTAGGCTCGCTCCCTCCCTCCCTCCCTCTCTCTCTCTCTCTCTTTCACACACACACACACACACACACACACCCACGCACACACACACCCACACACAATTTTATTATCTTTATTTATATAGGTACAAGTTGAATATTGTCATGCTTTCTTTCTATGGTTCAAGTAGATTTTTGTTTTTGTAATCAGCATATAGAGATTTTAACACACAGAATGCTTTCTAGTAGAGGAACGCTAAGGCAAATGTCTGATAGATTAAATATTGAAAAGATATTTTTAAACTTAGCTAGGATTGCCCCTATCTGTTTTTAATGTGATATCAATGTGATAGTGAACATACTAATTTAGGAAAAATATATATAGGTTGTTTCGACCCTTATAAGTTAATTAAAAAAAAATGATTTCATTTCATTAATTCCATAGTTGATATTTTTTAGGAAGTGTTCTCCACAGAGTGACAGCACACTCTAGCCAGTGATTATAGAAATGGAAATAAAATTATAACAGTTAAATTGTTTATTATTTAGTAAAGGAAATTATAAGTTATGTTTATGTAAGCATATTAATCAGATAGCTATTTGAAACTCAAAGGTTTCTATAAGATTTCCCATATTTTGTAGACTAATAAGTGTCTGTGATTCCTTCTTCTAGAACACCACTGCATTAGTGTATGAATTATAGGGTGGCTACATGTTAACACCAGAAAGTGTTATTGTAATTGCCAGAAATACCATCAGCAAAGTAGCCCTAATGTGTACATTACCTCCGTTTGAAAAGAAAAATATGTTGACAACAGCAAATCAAAATAAATTTCTCAGTATTTCATATCTGCATTCTTTATTTTGTCTTAATTCTTACAGTTTTTTAAAGGAATATAGTTACAGTGCATTATGAAACTATACAAAAAAAGTTATTTCTCTGAAGTATTCAAGTACTAATTTACTCATACAATAGAATAGTCAGCAACACAATTATTACCTTATTTTGTAAGATAAATTAATTGTTATTGGTAACTAGGAACAATCTAATTATGACTTTTGTGTGACCTTAATCTCTTTTTCATTAAATATATTTAGAAATTTATCCACACACCTTGGCAAAATGCTGTTTTGTTTTGTTCATAAATCTATTTATCTCTAATTCCTAACAGCACATGATTTCTCGTTTTATACAAAATTCATAATATATATATATATATATATATAATATAATATATATATACCGCACTGTGTTCAGGTACATGGGATGATAAAGTGATAAGTGACTATAGCTAAGATGATAGTATCAGAAGAAAACTTTGTATTTTCCTTACCTATGGAATGATGTTGATTATAAAGCATAATTTTTAGTAGTAATCCATTTTTCTTGTTATTTTGTATGTTATTATTCTCCAAAAAAACTACTAAGCCAGGTAAGGGGTTTCCAAGGTGACAAATCATTTTATGGATGATTTTTAAACCCTTCAAAATGAAACAGTGAGACTGAATTATAATTGATTATTCACTTAAAATTGTTTCTGTTAAATATAATTCTTAGTAATAAGAGATGCCACGCATTTGTCGTATTATAGGCTCTGTGTTTCGCTACATGATCAGTAAAAGACAACACGGGTTTGCTAATTTGCAGCCGAAGACTAATTGCTACGCTTTGTGATTGCTATAACCAAAGCCTGGGAGGACCCTGGAGAGGGATTCTGGAGCTCAGATTTTGTCCACTAAAGATTCAAACCTAAAGTGGTGTGGGTGGAGAGGAAGAACTTTGGTTTGAACAGACCGAATCAGTTTAACATATAGTTCCTTTACATACCATATACTTAAAGTTGGCATTTTCTAGTTATTTGATTAAAATTGGAAACTAGAGAGGGGAATTATTCCACTTTCTGATAATGTTGATGTTGTGATAGCAGAAGCATCTCTGTTTGACAGGTAGAAGGCCCATTTTAAAGACACATTAATGCAGATAGTATCGTTTTTCTTGTAATAGCTTATTAAATTAGTAATCCTGCTCATGAGATTATGAGAAGTGTGAGGAAAGATATTGGAGATGGTCTCTTCTGTTTTCTAGCCTTACTTTATAGTTTACTTTGAGTGCGTTCGTTCACAATTTTCTTAAGAATTCTGCTGCTGCTAATGTTAAATTACCAATTGGCATTATCCAAATCTATGTTTATTTTAATGGCTTACAAGATTGATTTTTATTGAGAATACAGAGAGTAAGAAGCAGAGTAATAATTGTGTAGTCATTTTCCCCTGAGAAAGAATACATATAAATCCACAGAAATAACATTTGAGATGAAATTTTTGTATATAAAAGGAAATTAATCTATAAATTAGATATTTTAAATGGTTTTATTTTCTGAAATAATAATTTTTAAAAAGCTATAAATTATTCTTTCCCTAGAAAACCCAAATCCTGATATTCTGCTGTCACTCCTGAAATGTATGGATTTATTTAATCCCATTTTGACTGTGGCCTGAGGGCATAAGCGGCCTCCAAGCTTGGCAGATTTCAATTAGGACGGCTCCACATAGGGCACACTCTACAAGGCAGAACGTCCTTCTTCTACTAGAAGACATACTTTCAATATCGATCATGTTAGAATGTTAACCAGACTATTCACCTTTCCAACCACGCCACTAACAGATGTATTTCTTGGTCAGAGAAACTGAGACCCGTAACTATCAGGTTTGTTCTTTCCATTAATAATCTCCATAAAGATGTGTGTTTCCCTCACTAGTTTTTTACCATTTCCAACACTTCGGTTAATTAAGAAAGTGGATAGAGCAGGTGCGTTCATATACATCTGCCCTTTGACAGGCGTGGATTGCGAAGGGTTATCTTTTTCAGAGGCAACAGCAAATCTTGTAGAAAAAATCATGTAAGTTCAAGAAAGAAAACAGGGCTATATTCAAATGTATGCATGTTTTAAATTAATGTTTTAATCATTTTGATATCGTACCTATGAAAACATGAAAAACGAAAATGAGAACCTTTTTCCCAGCAGTCCCATAACTTTCTGCTTAGGACATATCACCGAAGTTGCCCGAGGGTCACTTATGCGATTCTCTCTCAAGTGCAGCACTAAATGTTTGCGTTGCTTGTTGATATCTAATCCTCAGTTAACATCATAAATCAGCGCTTGTCAGATCAGGGAGGCATATTAACTAGAGTTATTATATTTCAAAACACTTAGGGTGTTTTTTATTCTGACAGCTTCCCAGAGAGGGGGACTCTGTGATGAGTAGCTGTAGGTATTTCACCCCGGTACGGAGGCTACACATTGCCAGTTATTACTTTTAAGGACAACCTTAGCTGGCACGTCGTAATTCTCTCTACAGTTCTCCATTTTAATTCTTGTCACACCATAGCATTATTTACTCCCTTTACCAAGCTAACAGCTGCCAGCCAAGTACATTTTTATAGAGTTATAGAATTTTAGAAAGGGTGGAGGGGACTGACTCTACAGGGAATCTTACCTGAATCTTCATTTTCCTGTTGGAGATACTGATGGCTTTTCTTTATTAAGGACTTACTATGCTCTGGCCCAGAGAAGTTGTTGAACTGACTTCCTTACAGTTATACAACTGACTTGTCCTCTCCTAGCATCCTATTCATTTATTCTTTCTCTCTCTCTGCCTCCACCTCCGTTTCTTTCTTGATGTGCTTTCCCTTACAAAAAAGTTTGTTTTTTTCAGTTTTACTATATTGTTTTATATTACAGTATTAAACCAATGGAGACATCACTGTGGAAGTAATGTGATATTCTACAGCAAGTATTATCCAGATTTATATATATATATATATATATATATATATATATATATATATATAAAGTAAAGAAAGGTATCAATTGAAAAAGAGCTATCTGATAGGCATACGTTTTCAAAGAGCCATAAAAGGAACATAGAACCAATAAAGATTACAATACAAAATTCTTTCTCTATAAGAATGTTACTAAAAGCTTGTACAGCTAAGAATCAGATGAGGCTTTTGGAAAATATTGACAACAATAAAAAATCACTTGAAGAAGCCCTGGTGTGATGTAAAAAGATGCTGTCATTCATTAATTGTGTAAATAGGTGCTTTTCAATAGAACAACGATCTAGGTAGCCTGAAACATCTCTGGAAGCAAAACTGATGAAACTGAAGCTGTCCTACTTCGGACACATCCTGAGAACACAGGGATTTTTTGGAAAAGACAATAATGCTTGGAAAACTAGGAGGTGGCAGTAAAAGAGAAAGACCAAATTTGAGCTGGACTGGCTCCATAGAGGAGGCCATAGGCTGTCTCCAGGAGCTGAGCAGGGCGGTGAGGACAGGACGCTGTGCACATCACTCATTGGTACAGTTGCCAGGAGTCGGAGCCGACTCAACAGCATGTTCACACACACATGGTTAGATGACGACAGCGAGAAAGTAGAGATGCAATGCTTTTTCAATTCTCTGTGATGAGTTTCACTCGTCAGATATCTGCGCTATTTTCAGATTATTCAGCAGCGCTGAAAGTAGAGTGAGGTGCGGGGTCTTTAAGAAAACAATTCCCTTGTCTAAGTGCTTCTCAGCTTCCTTACCCCTATAGATGATATCACAGAGTAATACCTGAAACGAGGCGAAACATTTTATTCTGCAGTCATTGAAGTAGTGAAAGCAAAACGGTGTTGCTGTAACATTTTTTTGTTTGTTTGTTTAAGTTTTTCACAAAATGGGGACAGCAAACTACAGATTTGTGACCTTGGCCTTGATCCTGGGAAAGATTTCAAAACATATTTCACTGTGTGTGTTTGTGTGTGTGTACTCATAAATGAGCTGGAGGAGAGGGAAGAAGTGATTGATCAGATCTTGTTTGCCTTTGTGGTCTTTGGACTGATTAACAGGGGAATTATATAACCCTGGCGTATCTGAATTAGAGCTTAGCCTTTAAAAGACGCTTACCTTGTGGGTAATTTGGAGAAAGGTGGACAGAATCATTGATTTGTAACAGGTTAAATCACCCTGTCAACTTTCATTAATTTTAAACTTAATGGGATATTTTCAACATATTCCCACATTTTCCCCAAACGATAACACATATATAGGAAGGGTTGTTCTATCTAAACAGAATTAAGAACCTAGAGTTGGGAAGGTGTCCAGAGATTGTTCAATCTGACTACATAAATGCATTGTTGTGTGGGATAAATAGAAATCTCTCCTTGCTTTCTGGGGTGCGCATTTTGTATTTGTAGGAATTAATTTTACAGGGGAGTAAGATTCATCTTCCTAAATTTAGAAGTGTTAATATGCGAAAACCTCCAGGAGTCTTCTTTCCATGTAACTTAAATTCTTTGAGCTTGAATTTTCCATCTATAAGTGAGGAATGTAGTCAACTAAAAAGTGAGGTGTGAATTAGTCCCCTTAGACCTTTCATTTCATAGAGCAGCTGTTATCCGGGGTTGATATTAGGCACCTGGAATCGACTAGAGGCTCTAAAATAATGAAGAATTGAATTGCCCAGGTAAATGGAAAGCAAGCTTCATATAGATCTTATTTTCTGCAAGACCTGTCCTTGATGAATAGGTTTAAATAACAACAAACATTTTTCATAGAACACATTAGTGCATTCTACATCTTTGAAAGCTTTATAAGAAGGCAAGAGAAACAAAATAAAATGTCTGAAATACAAATAGCAATATCAATATTCAATTTTATTGTAACATGCACCATCAACATAACTTACCCACCATTCATTTATCTTTCTTAAGTCATTAGACTAAGACATGGGAGACATTCTTTATGCTAAAAGATAAACTGGGGCATGTTAAAATTCTCAAGAGTTTGAGCATTCATTGATCGAAACTGGGGAGTGTAAAGTTGAAAGTGGTTAGGAGTACTCTAACCACAGGGGCTAGGGCAGGGTTTTGTGTGTTTGGTTTTTTTTTTTTTTTTTTTTGAAAAGACCAGGAGCAAAGCATGGGAATTATTTGATTGGCTGAAGCTTAAGTAGTTGTCTTATTTGGAAAGCCTTGTTGGCTGTTTGTGATTGATGCTTAAATTTCCTTTTCTTAGACCTGAGTGCATTGACTGTAGCTTACTTTTGGTTTGCTTTTATGTAGGCTACCAAGGCAATAGAGGCACCTCAGTCTAATGACTTTCTTGTTTCAAATATTACCATTTTAAAACATGTTTTATTTTTACTAATTTACAAGTGTGGGTTATATCTGAGTAAACATTTGTATATCAAGTCATTGTCAGATTTAAGGGAAATTAATTTTCCTTTCCCTGCCCTATTCCCGACACAGAGGGATTTCTGATAAATGTCATGCCAATATCACAAAAACACAGTAATTGGGTTTATATAGGAAATGTAGTTTAATGACTAAGAACAAAGGTTCTGGCCTTAGCATGACTAATATAGAATTCTAGTAACACAAGTTAGACTCTAGGATGCATAATTTAATCATCTGTAAAATAAGAATGTGTATAATAATATCTATCCCATGGTGTTATTTTAGGAATTAAATGAGACAATGTAGATATATTGGATGACACTGCCTCTGGAACCTACTAAGTATCTTTTGTTTTAAAGGAACAAAGTATTTGTGAATGAGCAATATTGTACACAATGTTGGTAATTTGTCTTATTAGATGATGCTGGAAAATATGCATGTGGATCTTTGAGAAGATGATAACAATCTAAAAAATATAGGTTGTATATGGAATGTACAACAGGCTTTGCTGGAACGTGCTAATCGAGTATTCTGGATAATTGACATTTCAACCATTTTAGGCATAGAAAGTATTTTTTCAAATATGTTATTTAGACTGTATATGTGTGTGTTTGTGGGTGGAGAAGAAGAGGAGGATGGACGGGAAAGGACACGCTTTTTAATGGGAAATTTCACAGCTAAATGTATCAGTACATTTTACCGTCTAAAACAGGACTTTCAGCCAGTATGTCCTAAGGGTATATTTTATAGCTGCTAGGGTCTTTAAAAATGTAACCTTGTTATAGATATGTGCTAGAAGGAGTTGATCTTCCTTTTCAAGCCTGTGCAAGATGCTGAAGAGGTACAGAAGACCAGTGTTTGCAAGAGATGATTTCTGTTACTCTGCTGGTGTATTTTATATTTCAGTATTCAATTTAAGATATGTAAGTTTCAAATGACAATCACAGTGAGGAAATGCAAGCTGGCTCCATTCTACTGTGGATGTCACCTCAATCTCCTGTTAAAGTTGTAAGCTTCTAAAACACAGACAAGGGTAAGATAATAGAAATACCACAGAATCTGAATGTTTTCTTTTTCTGTAAAATGAATATAGTGATTCTTGCCTTATAGAATTATTATGGATGTTAATTGATTTAATGTAAATTAAATTCAGTATGCAAGAGGAGCCTCAGAGTGGTTAGGAACTAAATGTTAATGGCAATGAATGAATCAGTGTTTCTGTCATCAGGTATGCTTGCACTGGAACTTGAACTAGGTCTATTTAAAAGGGAAATGATAATCTGAGCCCTCAGTGTCTTCAGTTTAACATGGTAGCATCTATCACATGATGCCAGCCATGTTCCCTTCTTGCTTGTCTATCTGCACAAGTGTTGCCTACTTTCAAAACCATTTTCTCTGACCTACTGGGTATACCAGATTTATAAAAGATTTATACCGGATATATAGTGTTTACAGCTGCTGGGTCCACACTGTCTGGGTTTATGTTTTGGTAGTGTCACTAGTTGTCGGACTTCGGACAAGTTGCTTAACCTCTCTTTGGCTCAGTTTTCTTGCCGAGAGAAGGAGGATAATTACAATGGTTCTTTACTCCTAGGATGGGCATGAGGATTACATGCGTGTAATATGTAAAGTGCTCCAAAAAACTCAGACCTCAATAGGTGTCACCTATTGCTTTCTGCATCGTATATAGCAATACCTCATGATACTGATGACGTGTCTTCTGCAGGAGACTCTGAGCTCCCTGATGGCAAGGAAAATGTTATTTATCTTTTTATATTTCAAGTCTATCCTAGTATCAAGACAATAACAGGGGAGTAATAGTTTGGTGGTTGTTATACAAATTTTAAGAATTTTTCTTGAATTTAGATATCCTCTTTATAGGTGTTAGTAATGCAGTTATTAGGTTCTCTTCACAAATCTAAACATTTATATATCAACATTTTTCATATGTATATATAATTGTTTTTCTTACAACAGCTTTTAAAATAACTCTTTTACTTTTCCTTCCCACCAACCCTTATTAGCATATGCCTATCTGCTATGGTATATGCATAGATTTTCCTTTGCAACCATTTCTGATTCATCTCTTGGTTTAGATTTTGTCAGCACCCCACAGTGCTTGCAGCTCTCTCACAGTTGTGTGCCTACATTGATACCGCAGTTCAGGGCAACTTTATTCTTATTGATTTTTTTCTTCAGTTTAATTAGAGATAATGTCTAGGGCATAAGCAAAAGTAAAGAAACTAAACTCTAGTTCCTGCGTTTGACAAAAAATAAAGTATAAGGAGAAACTAAGTAGCAAAAAACTCCAAATAACAAAATATCTATGAAAAAATAATATTTTGTCAGAATGAAATGTTTTCCCTTATATGGAATTTGGTGATATTATTCCTAATTTATGCATCTCCTTTATTTTATTAAACTAATCTCTAAAAGAATAAGTTAGCATTTGCTGCTAGGACATATTACAGCTTCCTAACACCGTTTGAAATAAAGAGAATCTGCCTACGTATGTATAGATGTTTTTTGAAATAGCTTATATCTTTTCTCAATCATTTGGTTTGTACTAGTTAGAGAAGCTATGCAGTTAATAATTAAATAGTTTTGCTAGGTTTGCTTTAATGATAATTATATACTTTAAAATGCCATAAGGAAATATTTTTTTTTTACTGGGGTATTTAAGACAATACTTGTGATTCTTTAGTCATTTTTTATATGATTAAGAGAATTTTGGCTAAATACAAGGTGTGATAAAAAATATGGTGAATGTTTAAAAAAATTATTACAATAAAAGATGCACTGTCTTTAATATTTTCCCCCTCACTTCAAATACAGTTATTCATCATTCTTATCACTTTCTGAAGCAGTTCTGGAAGTCCTCTTTCATGAGTGTCCTTAGTTGTGCTGTCATGGCTACTTTGATGTCCTGAATGGATTCAAAATGTTTACCTTTCATGTTTGTTTTGACTTTGGGGAAGAGTCATTAGTTGCACGGTAGCAGATCCTGTGAATAAGGTGGATGAGGACACACAGCAATGTTTTTATTTGACAGAAGTTTTCGGTGCCAGAAGTGATGTGTGACACAGAGCCTTTCCATTGTGATCAAACAATACAGTGAATGCTGCTGCCGAGTGACATTCAACAGAAAGGCAGGGATCTTCAATACAGGAAGTGGGGTGCCCAACCTTAGTAACAGTGTGTGACAAGTTTCAACTTGTTTGGTGCAGTCAGTTGGGTGTGAGCTACAATGAGATAAGGTGTGTTTTAAAGTGTGCCATAAATCATCCTCCATCATGACAATGCTCCGTGTCACACATCGCTTCTGGTATACGGCAGTTTCTGTCAAATAAAAACATTACAGGCTGTCCTCATCCACCTTATTCACCGGATCTGGCACCGTGTGACTTCTGGCTCTTCCCCAAAGTCAAAATGACCAAGAACGGTAAACATTGAATCCATTTAAGATATTGAGACAGTCACAACAGCACAACTAAAGACACTCACAAAAGAGGACTTCCAGAACTGCTTCAAAATGTGGCAAGAATGATGGGATAAGTGTGTTCAAAGTGAGGGGGAATATTTTGAGGGGAATTAATGACAATGTGTGTTTTACTATAGTAGTTTTTTTAAATTAAAACATTCACAGTATTGTTTGAACACACCTCATACATTTTTTTAAATAAAAAATTTGAAGAATAAATATGCTTGAAAACAAAATTGCTTTGCTGATGGGTTGCTATTTAGATTCTAATTATTCATTAACCAGGAGGTGGTTAATGAACAGATGTTTAATGAACAACAAGAATGAATAGACAGGTTTTTTTTTGCTTGTTTATTTCACACCAACTGAAGGTATAAACAAAAAAATCTAAAAAGTATCCAGTTTTGTTGGAGTTATGGAAATATATTCTAACAGAATATGAATATGATGTGGAAATGCACTAACATTTAAGAAAAATATTGATACAATTTTAGAGAAATCAAAGTAATATACAAATAGTAGCATCAATAGTTGAAGTTACTGAAACAAATTAGATCAACTCATATTCAATATATGATGCATGGTTTTCTTATCCTCTTTTATATCTCATTACTGTTCTAATGGCTTTTTTACTGATTATTTACTGGGGTAGGAAATTATGTGGCTTTTTTTCCCCCCCCTATATCTGTATATCCATGGATTCTTTAATTTTTGGTTTAAATTTACTGACTTGAGATTTTTCATACATCGTGCAACTCTCATAAGACAACCATTAATATAAAATATTAAGAAACATTGGAAACATTTATATATGTCTTTAATAGTAACATATTTGTGAATATATATTAAATTATTTTGCATAGTACAGAAAGGGAAAATCTTAATCTTCAGATAGCTTTTTTCATGAAACCATGTCTTCACTTTCTTCTTTTTGGTCTATCATTTGAAAATAATTTTCAGATACAGAGCTGTTGAATTTTGGTCTCCTAAGTCGAAATTTTTAAAGAAACAACTTGTTAGAACTCTACCTTAATAAAATACTTTACAGGTCCATCTGTGTAAATATCTTCCTTTAATGGGCCCTAAAGTGCTACATTTTATTAATGATCTGCTTTAATTTTATTTCCCTGTAGTTATCATCAAAGTGAAAATCACAGCTTTTTTCCTAAATTTTTCTTTATGATGCTGATGAGATCCAATCCTTTCACTTTAATCACCCCCTTCCACCTAAATATGGGACACGTTTTGGGATTAATGGATTTAATCATAATTTGCTCAATAATTAATCTCTATAGTTGTTAAAGAAATTGTACAGTTTTAGGTTTATATTTTACTTCCTTTATTTTTATATTTAATTTATCTGCTGATACAACTAAATTCTACAGATTAAATACCCTATAATGATCAAATTTGAGTGTAATTTTTCATGTCCTTAAAATACCACTACATTAGGCTTCTAATTACATGTTTGATTCTTTTAATGAGTTCATAATTGATGGCAAAGACCCTTCTGAATTGTCTAATAAAAAGAACATGAGACGTGGAATCAGCCACTGATTATCACAGCCATTTCTGTCTCAGTGTGTTACCATAAGGTTTTATATGCTAAAGATTTCATTTAATATTGTTACTATTACTTTAGATGATGCATATCAATGAGCTTTTGAAAATGTAAAAAGTACAGATATTGTTTGGGTAAGAGCATTTGAAGATGATGTGACTCACTCTAGATTATTAGATACAAGGTAATCCTGTAAGTGACTTATCAATTGGCTACTGGAGTTGAATAACTAGAACTTACAAAATTTGGATGCTTTATCCAATTCAAACTATAAAAATGGCTTTATTCCTCATGAATCCATTTTAGTAAGATCTACACCTTAATTTGTATTTCACAAACTCTCCCAATTTATAATGGAGATAGGAAAGTGAACTGTGCATGTTTTCTTGAGGAGGCGCTGGAGAAATGACATTTTAGAATCCATGTAGCTTAATTATATCAAAACCTCTTAGCAGGAGTTAAGTCAGAGATTATATGCCACTAATAATGACTATTGGGGGGGGTGCAGTATGGGTGTTAACAGAACTCTAGTATCTCAAATACCACGATTTTGGTCAAAAGAAAGAAGATACATTGATTCATATTGCTTACTGTGTTCCTTATTGAACCATTTTGGCTCCATTTAAAAAAAAAATTCCCCCTCTATGCTATGGCAACCCCACTTAGTCTAGTACTTCAGTTTTGGATGTGAAACTTTTGTTTCTCCTACTAGAATGAAAGATATTAAAGTCAGAGACTATGTCATATCACCTTTCGATTCCCCACAATGCCAATCGCTGGTCCAGCAAGGGGCCTGAAAGGTGTTTTCCTATTGGTGGTCTCACCTTCTGGGTTCATTACTGTCTTGACCTGGGAAATAAAAATGATCACAGTACCTAAATCTCTGTGTGATCATGAAAGTTCAATGAGTTAATGCATGCACTGCCCCTGAGCCAGTGCTTGGCACACATAGGCACTAAAAATGATAGCTATTGTTAGTTATTATCTGTATTCTTTTGTTGAGATTATAGGAAACTTCATAGCTCTGTCAAAAGTGAGTTTGCTATGGAAATTATTAAATGTTTGTTTGGTAACAGTTTGAGAATCTTGATACCGTTCCATCAAGATCCTTTACAGTTGACAGCCTTCAGACCAAGGTATGTTGGTCTGACATCTCTTGGGGTCCACTATGATGTGGGGTGCATATGGAAGGAATCTTTGTCCCAGCCACAGGGGAGGGATGTCAGAGCAGATTTCTGTCTCTTCAGGGATTGCTTTGGCTCTAGATGGTCTCCTGCCTGAGGTCACACTCTTTCTCCGGTTTTATCCACAGCCAATGACCAGTTGAAGTGGGCCTGGCCCTCAGCGCACATATCTGAAAATCCTAAAGCAACCTTCCAACCCCAGAGCTCCCTATGGAGTTAGGTGAGGCTGTGGTTGGGTCAATGGCAGCTTGCCTTCTTCCTCTTCCCAATCCTGCCTCTTTCCCTCCCCTTTCATAGGCGTTGATCCCAAGAGCACTCCTTAATAAACATTCTACATGCTCAAGCACCTCGGAGGCTGTTTCCAAGAAACCCAGCCTGAGATACTCACACAGTGCTCTAACTTTACACATGGTATATCTTTCATAAAGGATATCAAATTAAGCTGAAGTACAAAATGTAAAGAACTCCTTTGTCAGAATCCAAATTGTTTGCAACTCGGGCTTTCTATGCTACATTAGGCTGGGGATAAAATGAGTCATAACAGGTGTTGGCTCAACGTTATAGCTTCTGCACCTAGCACAGTGCCAGCTGTCATATTAGACTCATGGCAAATACCGTTGTGTGGAAGAGCAGGTGGAAGACTTCTGTAACTTTGTAACACTTGCTGTTTCACAGCTTTTGTTGTCCACTTCCTTTCCAAGCCAACTTTCCGATTGTCCCTGAAGTGTAGGAATACCCTTGTCTCCATTTTGGGAAGACAGTCACTGATTTCCTGTTTTCCTGCTCTCCTTTCTGAAGGTCTCCAATGTAACAGAAATAATGGCTCAGGTCATTGATTTCAAAAACCTTTCTCCACCGCTGTTGTTGTCAGTAACAGGCTAGATTCCCCAGGGGAAGGAGAGAATCCTTTAACCACAATCTTAGCAAGCTCCGTTACTGGGGACTCAAACTCGCGATGCCTTTTTCCTAGATGCCCTATGGAGAGTTTAGTCCAGGTTCATTTCAGGTGTGACCAGGAGCCTCATTCTCTCCAGCACACAGGACAGATTCTGTGGGGCCTGTGCTGGAACTGACTCTAAGGACTTGTCCCAACACTGAGCACTGAACATAATTCCTTCCTTCAAAGGCCTACACTCTATCTTAGAATAGATTCTTTTCCCAGAGGATTCCCTTAGGCACATAGACCTCAGGTGGCCCACAGGACAATCCTGACAACCAGACAAGTTCAGACAGTTAGCCTCTGAAGGAACCCAATTTAGGCTCCAGCTGCAGTTTCCATTATAATTAGAAAGCAAATGATTGCGTAGTGTTCTGCTTACGCTTTTCCTCAAAAGTAAAAATAAAAGTAGATATATTACCATTTCAGCATAGAACTCTTGGCATTTTAAGGGGATTTAGAGAAAATAAAGGGTTCATAAGCCTCAGATAATCAATTCTAAAGTTTGGTTTTTTTGTATTTTGCTATGCTTCACATTACTATTACCATTTTTTTTCACAGCTCACCCTTTCAGAATATGTGTGTATATTTTATTTAGTGTAGATAACCATTTTATTGAATAGTAGCCAAAAAAAAAATTTAAAAGCCCGTGAATGTATTTTCTTTCTGTTCCATTGTGAGACATACCAGTTATTGTCACTCTAGAAAATTAACAAATTATAGTAATAAACTTTATTTAGAATTTTAGTATTTATTTCTGTGTATTTATTCGATGGTTGTACAATTAAATCTTGAAAGGGCAAATGAGTTGCAGTATAAAAATAGTTGGCGGGCATCAGAGTATGGTGGGTAACTTTTTCTCATTCTGTGATATATTTTATATTTCCAATAATATTTTATTTTGAAAACATATCTAAATTATTCAATGAATATTATTAAATTATTAAATGAATATTCTGTACTTATTTATTTTAAATAATTGTTTTGTATTACAAATTCTGATAAAACTCATCTGTGAAGGATATGGACCAGATACCATTTTTAAATAGTTTATTTTTATTAAATTTCAGTTCTTTTTATGTACTTTTTTCCTATTTAGGTTTTCTGAACACTGGAGGTCAACTTTGTGGATATTTTATTAGAAAATCTATTTTGTCTAAATTTAAAATTTTCCCATTTATTTTATATGATATTATAAAATTAGTTTTATAATATATAAAGTTTTATGATTATATAAGCAAATATATGCTTTTGTCCGAATGTATTATTTTTAATGCTGTATATTTTCTCTAATTTTTTTGTCATGTATATTTTTTTGAGCAAACTAGCTTTCATTTTTATTCACCTCCTTTCTATATTCTTGTGTTTTGTTTTCTGTTGCATTAAATTAATTTTTTATCTATATTGCTCTCCTAAATTTGTATTCATTTATTTTGTTGCTCATTATCATAGATAAATAGATAAATCAATACATAGATTGAGCTTGTACTTCTTTTTAACACTAAAAGTTTTATATTTTGAAAATTTCTCGATACAAATGTAATTAGGTTGGATTATGTAGGTTGGGATTTAATTTTTTTTCTTTAGTCTGCATCTTTATATAATTTGGAATCTTAGATTTGATTTCCATGTAGGTTTAGAAGTGCCTATCCATCAACCCAGCTCAGCACCTATAATGAAACTTAATATTTTCACTGGTTTGACTTCAGAATTAGAAACTGTATTTTGATGAAATAAGCATTATAAACCACAGGTCATTCTTACCTGGTTAACCAATATTGCTGAAGCTTTTTGTCACTGTGTGTTATTGCATAATCTGAATTACGTATATTTTCAATAATATTACATATTTTCAGCCTAGTAAATACAAATTCATTGCTGAATATACTTTCACCAATGTTGCTATACCATACAAGATGTAAGGTATTCAGACAGGTGATTTGCTTTTAAAAATCAATTTAACTATTTTATTTCAATTTGTGAATTTTACTACTAATTCACTCCTGTAGTTTAACTTCATAGATTAATGTAAAATGTTAAGGTTGTAACTTAGATTCAGTAAGTTAAGATGTACTACTTATATATTGACTCATGATGGTTATAACAAAATTTAGAGGAATGGTTTGTAATCCTAGACTTGATAATATCTACTAGGATAAACAACAAGGAGTAATTACTTAAATACTAATATTAACATACATGCATATAGAACCAATATATATTAATAACTCAAATGTGCATGATTGATGATTTTTAGGTGTTTAGTTATTAGACATATTTGAAAGTTCCACTGCAAATATGCTCATAAGTAGAAATAAGTACCCATGCCATGTTTCAAATGTGAGAAAAAGTGATGTCTCCAGATTTGTTTATAGCTAACAACTCTGCAATTCAAAAAGCAAATACTTTCTTTCCAAAATAAATGAGATTGAGTCCACTTTAAATTTTGAGAAGAGAGAACGAATTGAAAATTTGTCTTAAACAGCATACTTTTGTAAAAATTAATTAATTTAGATTCTGAATTTTTGTCTTGAAGAGAACTGTGCATGTGGGAAAAGCATAACAAAACCTTAACTACTTACTTGAACCTAATTTTTTTAGATCCTTCTCTCCAAGCCCTGAGGAAATAATCCATGACATTGTTCCTGCCTCATAAATCTTTACAGTTAAATATTTTCTTAAAATAAAATTTCTTACATGAAGAAATAAAGACATTATTGCATACGATCCTAAGTTGGGACCTTTTTCTTTTACTTTGAGATTCATAGGAAAAATGTGTACCACAAACACATCAATGGAATATGAAACATAAAAATACCAGCTGTAGAAGAGAAATACACATATAGTATTTTTTTTCTAAAATCTTTTAATTTTTGGATAACCAAACTTCGTTACTTGTTAAATATTAGAATATATTTCATGTTACTGGATAAACTGAGAAAGGAGGTTAAACCAGAGAAGTCTCTAAAGTCAGCTAAATTATCTCCAAAGCACTTAGACATTGATTATGTGACGATCCTAGAAACCATTCCAATAATTTTTGTGTGGGTGTGATTATGCCCACTGGGCATCGTAGAAGGATAGTTTAAAAATAACTATCTCTCTTGATGCAGCAGTATATTATCGAGTAGGTCATAACAGGAAATTACATTGACCATTCCCTTTAATAAAATTAATGATGTCTTTAATGTATTAATATAATACTTTTTTAGTAGAGGATAGTGATGGGGATCCCGAGATTCTTTTGAAAGCAGTCCTGCTTGACCAGTCTTCTTAATCTGTGCTCATTAATTTGTTTGAAGTATATTAAACTCTCAGAAGGACAAACAGTTCCTTAGTGATACGTAAGCACAAAAGCATATGGCATCTTAAAATGAAAGCACTTGGGGCAGTGCTGATAGAGAATAGTGGTTAGAAGGCGCAGGAGCAGCCCACGTGGGATTAAACTAATGACCTCATCACTCTGTAGCTATAATTTACACTTCCTAAGCCTTAATTTTCTCATTTGTAAAATCATAATAATAATGGAGCCTAACTCACAGACTTCATACGAGAATTGAAAGAGAAAACCCATGTTAATACAGTGCCTGGCACATCCGATACTCAGTAATTATTAAGTCTCATCACCATTATTATTATACTTACACATCCCTAAATGTATATTACACATTTCTATGGGACTGGAAATCCATTAGGATGTATAAAAGATAAAATAGTACACCTGTTCTTAAAGCACTTCATTTTAACAATAACTTTATCCAATCAACTGTTTTCTCTCTGGGGATAGAAATTCTGGCTTAAGCATTTTTATTTGCACAGAATCAACTACTGTCTGTACACATGGTAAAAATAAAATAATAATAGTAATTAGAAAATGAAAGCCAATGTGTTTATATATTAGAGATCATACAGAGTACTAGGGATTCATTTTAAGATCTAAACAAAAAGTCAGTTATATTTATTCATGAAACTTTCCAATGTTATACAACTTGATCAACAACCTGTGTTGAATATAATTTTGAGGAAAGTGGCAGAAGCATCATGGAAATCAAATGAAAATTAATCAGTAAATAGATTTAATTGACTTAAATTTTTCTTTCTTTCTAGTGGTGTAATTTTATTTTACATGGGTAGGGTTTGTTGCCCATTCTTCTAGTTCATTTATCATGTTGCCAAAAATCCTCCAGAGACTTACTAAAATCAATGGATAATTGCCAGTGGAGAGCAAGCGACAGAAATATGTGTTGCATTTATCACCAAAGACCTATTGTTACTCCTCTTAAAGAAAAAAACAATAATCTTTAAGGCAAGGAAAGGTCATTTCTTTTCAAGGTTACTTAACTCACTGAATTGTTGCTGCTGTAGAAAGTCACAGTGTATTTTTCATGTAAACATTTTAACATTGAGAATAAACAGAGCTAGATAAAGATATCATGATAAAAAGATCAGGGGCAACCTACAGATTTAATAAGATACCCTTAAATAATTAGAGTTGGGATCATGTAACAGTAAAGAAAACAGACTGTCGACTCTGATTTTTCTTTCCTGCTAATCTATTTTGTGCACATTATATAGGCTATTTAATCAAGTTAGAATGATGTATTTTGTTTTATTATACGTAATCCTATTCTTTTATAAAATACACTTTAAGGAGTGTGTGTTTGTTATATTTTGCCACCCCCAAAGGAAGCCTTAAAGAGCCAAACTTATAATATTAAATTTATAATAAATGTATATAAAAAACAACTTATAATATTAAAAAGACACAGGTTTAAAACCAGATTTAAAAGTACGCTTCTAGAAGGAGTTAAAAATGCTTCCTTTGATGGATGGGAGAAGTGGATGGAGATAGTCTCAGAGACACAGAGGAAGAACTGAGGGTTGTTAGTTGGGAGGGGGTGGGGATGAAGGAGAGGGGAATGGATGAGACAATACAAATTGGTAATTGCAATATGGCCTCAGGGATAGAAAAATACAGTCCGAGGAATACAATCAATAACGTTGTAAGCATTTCTTAGGGGGCCAGATGGACCAATGCCCTTTTGGGGAGTCCACTTCATAGTTGATGTAGAGGCC
>NW_017732292.1:315227-353918 GCF_001890085.2 Hipposideros armiger | reverse complement strand
AAAAAAATGCTTCCTTTGTAAGCGATTTATACTCCAACTTTTAAAATACTAATGAAAATATAAAGATTTCACAACAGCTGTTACATGAAAGTCAAAAGATTATTGGGGAAAAGAAGAGAGAGAGTGTCCTCAAGTCCAGAGTAACTGTTGAGATGGAATAAAGAGATGCAATTATTTGTCAGTGGGTTGACCAGTTATATATTTTGCTTTCATAGCCTGAAATGGTTTACATAAAATGGCAGTTGCGTTTTAAAGATATTATGTGTATAACCCTATTATTCTCAAGGTTTTTAGGCATCAGAGGAGTAACCCACACTTTTATTGGCCAATATCTGAACACTTACCTTCCACAAGTATAAGTGACCCTCGTCATACAATGTACTTACACACCCTACGAATCCGTCCTGGTTGTTAACTTGTCACTTTTCATTTGATCTCTGCTCATAATTTCTTCCCAATCATAACATGTCTTCTTGGGAACTACTCCATGCAGTTGATACTGTAACATTTAATCAAAGCATGTTTAAAGCTGTCATTTTTTTTTTTTAAGCTGAACCATCCTGCCACCTGTTGGCAGTTCAGTGGGTCCTCAGCTCGGGCCGGGAATCGAACCTCTATTGCTCAGAGCTCAAACTCTTGAGCGAGTTCTTAACCAACTGAGCCACTCGGCCGGCCCTAAAGCTGTCATTTTTACAAAGACTTTTTCTAAGGACTGAAGATGATAGAATGCGGTGACAACATTGACGAGCCACAGCTGGCTATCAGTTGCCCCTGCCCCTTCAGGCTTCAGGCCTCTCAGCTTCCTGAGTGTCCTGTAATAGTCGTGTCCCTCCTTAGACCCTTATCTTGTTTATGGATACCCCTCAAATGTTAGCCTTACCTACCGAAGACCAGCAACTCCAACTGCTCTACCTTTCAGACGTCAGCCACTGGGCACAGAAGAGCCAGATATTCCTGCAAAGAATTTCCTGCTTTCAATCAACTATGTCTGTGTAATCAGGCATCATGCTTAACTCTTCATCAGGAACCATCTGCACCAGTGATCAGTAACGCCCAGGAACTCTGGGTGGATTGTTTTCCTCCCCCGCAAAAATTAATCTAGCTTCCACACTTCGAACCAAAGGAAAAAGGAAAAGGAAATATTAAATAGCAGTTTGGTCCCACTTTCAGTAATTTAAATTTCAGAAGTACTGGGCCCCAGTTGCTGAGTGTGTGTGTGTGTGTGTGTTACTTTATTGTCCCATGGATACCTAAAAGCAGCTTTCACACTTATTACATTTGGAAACCTACACGTATACTCTGTAATAACACAAACAGTATTTTATTAGGTCAGTATATATTAAAGGAATTACTAAGCATTTGTTGACACACTCAAAGAAAAATAAAAACAAATGTCGTGATTGGCTAGTCAGAAGTAGGCTATCTCAAGGATAGCATTCACAAAGATGGAAACATTGGGTTGTCGGAAAAGTTACGATAAATTTTTGCAACAAAAAACATAGGAAAAAAATACATCGTGACTTTTCCGACAACTCAGTACTTTCATTAGCCATTCATTCCGCTATTTGTGGAAGCAGCCTTACAGTTAAATTCACACAGATTTTTTTTTTTTAACTTCAGTTATATGTTGAAGAATTGGGCCATGTTTTTCCATGTAGAGAACGAAAAAATGTTTTGGGTATTTTTTGAGTATTTAAAAGCAGCTTTTCCATTCTTCACTGCATTTCTTACCATAGCTAATTAAATATGGTTGTCTTTATATTAATATGTATTATAATGCTATCAGATTTTTAGTGCCCTATTTGAGGGACCATGGTTATCAGTCCATGGTCATCCATTTCCAATTTTTTATTAAAATATGGCACTCAAAACTGAGTTTATTATCCTAGATATTCCTTGACCATGAGTATCTCTCTCTCTTGTCTTCTCTCTCTCTCTCTCTCTCTCTCTCTCTCTCTCTCTCTCCTATCTCTCTGTCTCTCTGTCTCTGGCTCTCCTGTGGCAATGACATTATTTCTTTTAAACCAGTTTCCTTTTCTTTTACCATATCACACGTTGGACTCTTTTTAAGCTTGAAGTGAACTTCCCTTTATCTTACATATGTCAACTTAAATTTTTGTATTTTGATCTAATGCATAATATTTGAAATATAACAGAAATATAGATGAATCAGGCAGAGGGTGCGATCCAAGTCAGGGAATGAGCCTTAGACTATGTTGTTTGATCCAGAGGAGAATATTTAAATCCAGGGTTTGAAGCTAAGTAAGTAAGAGATATGGGGACGTTAATGAGGCAGGGTATTGGAAGAAAATAGCATGGGCAGGATTTCAGAGGATTTGATTTTATTTAACTTAATTTAAAACCACAATTTTAAACTACCTGTCAGGATGGCTATTTTAAAAAGAGAATAATTGTTGGCAAGGATATAGAGAAATTGGAACCCGGTACACCATTGGTGTGAATGCAGAATGGTACAGCTGCTATAGGAAACAGTATAGAGGTCCCTCAAAAAATTAAAAATAGAATCACTATGCAATCCAGCAATCCTACCTCTGGGTATTTATGCAAAGATTTAAAATCAGGATCCAAAAAGACATTAGCACTCTAAAGTTTAGTTCTAGCACTGTTCAATTCCCCAATGCTGTTCCCCTCCCCCAATTCCCCAATAAAATCTTATAAAAAATAAAATAAAGTCATTCACAGAAAGAAATACTTCATAATGCCACTTACATGAAGATGCTAAAATAGTCAAGTTCATAGAATCAATCAAATAGAATGGTGGTTGCCAGGAGCTGTGGTTAGGGGATAATGGGGAGTTACTAACCAGTTAGCGTAAAGTTTCAGTTAAGCAAGAGGATAACTTCTAGAGATTGACTGTACAACATTGTACCTATATTTAACAATACTGTATTATAAACTTACACGTTTGGAAGAAAGTAGATTTCATATTAAGTGCCCGTAAAGCAATAAAATACAATTTTTAAAAAAACTTAATTTAGATGAAATTAGTATTTCATTCTAGACTTAGTGTTTGATCAGTTATATTTGCCAAGAGTGTTTTGTAACTAGGAACAATGGGGTAAATTATTATACTATTTAAGGATGATTTTAACCTAAGAACTCTTCTATATTTATAACACAATAGCTTATTGTACGTATTAATGTAGACTTTATCTTTTACATAGCATTTCTTTTACCAGCCACATTTTACTGACAAGTTAAAAATGGTTTTGTACAGAATTCTCTTTGATTTTACATTGACAGATGATTTCTAAAATAGTGGTTTTCGACGGGGATGTTTTGTTCCCCAGAAGATGTTAGGCGATGTGTGGAGATATTGGTTTTCACAACTATGTATGGTAGTGGGGGTTATGACTAGTATCTAGTGGGCAGAGACCAAGGCTGCTGCTAACCATGCTACATGCACAGGACCACTGCCATCAACAAAGAAATCCACTGTGGAAAATATCAATAATGTTGAGGTTGAGAAATTCTACTCTCGATGTTAAAATGCTATAATGTCTGAAAAGTTATTTTTAGTAATATGTTTGTTCAGATATGGAAATGCCCAACTTTGTGGATTCTGTATAATTATAATTAATTATATGAAGCATGCATTCACATGTCGGAACTAATCTGATTACGAGGTCAGGGTTGCTTTTGTACATTCTTGACGTATATTTGTGAATGAGTGACTATCACAGATACACTAATAACAGTACATTTATTCCATTGGTATTAAATTTAGTAGGATTTCTTATGCATAATACCCAGTTTAAAATAGTAATATTTTGATGGATTTCAACTTAGCACATCACTTTAAAACAATAAAATGTCACACTGTCAATGATAATAATCACCAATAGCCATACCATATTAATACCCATTCTACCAATCCATGATATGTAAAGGCATTATATTATGAATGCATACTCATTCCTATGCATATGTCTATGTGTATTTTAATAGTTTAAGTCCTCTAGATTTTGAATCATTTTCTTTAAAAAAATATTTTTATCTGAAGGAAAAAATGTCTGTTGGTATATATTGACTTATTTGGCCTTTTTAATTTTCTATGTAAATATTTAAAATTTCTTCTTCAGACAGTTTTAGGCATCAAAAGATTATCAGAAACAAGAGTTTCAAGAAATATGGGAAAACTAATTGTATTAAATGCTAATTAAAATTATCTATCATAACAAGGTATACATTTATATTGCCATACTAAGTGGAGGTAGAATGTGACAAAATTGGGATAGTGATATATGTCTCTTTTTCAATAATCATAGATTAATGAGGCAGATGATTAGTGTGTGTGTGTGTATGTGTGTACATGTGTAATAGGGATGGCAAAAAATATTTTAAGAGATGTTAACGCTTTGATCAACGTTGCTCAAGCACTAGTTTGCCGTAATCAGAAGTATCTGGATGCTGATGGTAACCACTTTGAGTACCTCTTGTAATTGCAGATGTCAAGCATGACTTGTATTCATCTTTTATTATCAGTGTATGTTGAGATGTTGAGTACTACAATTTTAATACAGTTTTTCTTTCTTAAACTGTGTATACACTTTTTTGGCGCTCTATGTTTATATGTGTATATGCGCACACACACACACACACACAGGTGTGACAATTAAGTTCATGAACTTGCTACAATGATGTCACTAATTTTTTTTGGTATCAGAGGGATTATTCATTATGAATTTATACCAACTGGATAAACAGTTAACCAAGTTTACTATTTGGAAGTGCTGAAAAGGCTGCATGGAAAAGTTAGACGACCTGAACTTTTCACCAACAATTCATGACTCTTGCATCACAATAATTCACCAGGTCACATGACACTGTCGGCGAGGGAGTTTTTAGCCAGTAAACAAATAACTGTATTGGAACACCCTCCCTACTCACCTGATCTGGCCCCCAATGACTTCTTTCTTTACGTGAAAATAAAGGAAATATTGAAAAGAAGACATTTTGATGATATTCAGGACATCAAGTGTAATGTGATGACAGCTCTGATGGCTATTTCAGAAAAAGAGCTCCAAACTTGCATTGAAAATTAGACTATGTGGTGGTGTTGATGCATAGCTTCCCAAGGGGAGTACTTTGAAGGTGACCACAGTGATATTCAGCAATGAGGTATGTAGCACTTTTTCTAGGATGAGTTCACACACTTAATTGTCCAACCTCTTGGGGAGGTGTGTGTGTGTATTTATTTACATGTATATATACATATATAAATAAAATATAGATATAGACATAGAGTCTTATTGGGAAGGGGAAGAAGGTTTTTCCTGTTTGTTGGCATATTTTAATGTGACAGATTTGAGCATTAGAGCAAGTAGAGGGGAAGACATGGGAGACATAAAATAGAGAGGAGCTGGTTGATGGATAATTCCCATGAATGGTGGGCAAGTCGTCCAGGGCTCAAGTAAAGAGATTATTCTTGATCAGTAGGAACGCAGCTGGAAATGCTAAGACAGAAGGGAAGAAACTAAGTGAAGATGGACCTGAAGTTAAGTTTGTGTGTAGGGGAGCCTCTCAGTTGGCATCTTCTCTTCTCCCTAAGGTATGAAGATGCTGAGTGGATAGGAAGTAAGGATAGTATAGGATTTCGAAAGATGTGAAGGTTCAGAGTAAGTAGTCCTAGCAAAGAAGCCAGCTATAGTCATTAGCTGGAAGTCTGAAGAGTTCAGCTGAATAGTACGAATCTACATAATCGGCCGATCCTTTGATATTTCTATTCTAAAAGAGAGTTAAAGGCCATATTAAATATTAAACAGTTCCTTTCAAAGTATTCTTGAAAATACAGTTGTAAAGGCGTTTCAAGTTATTGCTGAGGCTTGACATGATTATTAATTGACTGTTGTTTACAACCACAGTTATAGATACTGAACACAGTCGTTTTTCTATTGTAAGTGTGCTTTTCCCCCTATTTTGATGATAAAGAATGCGACCATTTGGATTTAGAAGCATTTTATACAAATTGTCTTGTTAAGCATTTGCAATTCCTTTCTTATCTGAATTGAAGGAGATAGAGCTTTCTATATTAAAATAAAGTCTCAATAGATAGTCTGAATGGAAATGTTTAATTCAATCAGTGTTGAGTTAGACAGATGAGACTGTTTATGTGTGTATAACAAAATCTAATTTTTGATCCTTTTATTTTTTTTGAAATATATTAGCTATGACAACATAATAGACATTAAATAGTAATAGGGATTGATTGGATGTGTAAAATATAAACTTGGTTTGACATGCGGTTATGTTTTAGAGGTATGCCTACTTACAATTCCTATTTGGGTCTGGACTGCTATAATTTAGTTCTGTTAGTCTGCTGTTAAATATTTGTGGTGCATTTTTAAAAATAATCCTTATTTGCAGTGTTCTGAAGCTCAATTACTATAATATCACAAAAATATTACTAATATTTTGATGTAATAATGGCTATCATCACATTGTGTATTCTATATTGGAAAGGAGGTGTAATAGCAAGGGTAGGGTAAAACCAGCTTTACAAAATATAGATTGTCTAGGCATCTTTAATCCATATATACTAGCTTTTCTCAATCAATAAAGTAAAATATCGCTATATGTTTACTTGGTTGTCAGAGGTGATCAAATGTAAGGTTAAAACATTTAAATTAGTTGGGGGGGACTTTGTTTTAAGTGACTAAAATGTCTTGAAAGAGATTTATTATTTTAATTTTTGACTGTCATTATATAGATAAGTATAAACAAAGATGAAAGATAGTAGTTGGGTATACAGAAAATTACCTACACCTGCAAAAGACTGACTAATGGCAACATTGCATAAATTTGGGGGGGAGGGGTTATTTTTCTTCCTAAGCATGCAGAAATCATCATTCCCTTCCAGAATGTCATAGTTATAGAACATCTATTTTAATCACAGTAATAAAGTCAGAAAAAATAACACTTAAATTGTAAATCACAAGTTGTACACAATTTCGTTATTCCACTGAGCTATATACACTCAAAGAGTAGTCAGCATTTACTCAGTGTCATGTCTTACACAGTCAGAGAAAAAAGCATGCCTGCCCTTTTAGGACTAGAGAGAAAAATGGAGGGAGACATATACATAAAGACTCAGAGCATTGGGATAAGTAGGATCAGAGATAATATTATTATTTTACTTATAAGCAAAGTGAAACTCAGGGACTTTGGCTCCACCTAGGTTGTTAGGCTGGTAAAATGTAGAATTGGAGTTCAAACTTATTTCATTTCTGGTTTCTCAGCCAGTACTCTTTTGGAGCTTTCATTGTATTTACATTCATTTAACTATGTTTTAATGTATTTTACCCAAATATAGTGATATTTCATTTTACTTTTTTGCAATGATCTGGTTTACCTGGTTATAATATTAACTTGTAATATGTTTTAAATTTATTGTAAATCGATTTGCTTCAAACATTGTCTTTGACTATCTGTTCTGTACATTCTGCTTGATGGCCTGCGAGGTTATGTGATGTTTGAAATGAAACAGTCTGTTGCTGTCCCAAGCCAACTGTGAAAGATTGATTTGTATTTCTCCAACATTCGTATGTTGAAGTCTTAACCCTCAGTATCTCAGAATGTGACCTGGTTTGCAGGCAGGGCCTTTACAGAGATAATCAGGTTAAAATGAGGTCATTAGGGTGGTCTCTCATCCAATGTAACTGTTATCCTTATAAAGACAGGAAATTTGGAGACATGCGGGAATCTAAGGTGAATGCCTTGTGAAAGTAAAGGACTGATCCAACAGAAGCTAAGGGACACCAAATATTGCCAGCAAACCACCAGGAGCTAGGAAAGAAACACAGAAGAGGTTCTCCCTCAGAGCGCTCAGGAGGAATCCCCCTACTGACATCTTGATCTCAGATTTCTAGCCTCTAGAACTGTAAGATCTGTTTCTGTTGTTTAAACCACCTTTGCATTTGTAACCCTAGCAAACTAATACATCAAGTAGTAAGCGAGTGTTTTAAAAGGCAAAAATGTATTGTTTATTTTTCATTTTATACTGATACTGAAGTAAATTATAGCTTGCATATATTATAGCTAGCTTCAATCACATCTATGACTGAAAGTAATCATATCATTTTCAGAAAACTAAATCTTCCTACATTTATTAGAATTTGAAAAGTTTGTCTTGTGTCAGCAAAAGATGATTATATACAATATGCATATTAAATATAAATAAAGTAAAATATTGTATTGGGTTCTCAAAATATGCAGCACTTATATTTTCAGCCGCTTTGCAGTGTTAGTCTTATAATTCATCCTAATGAGCTCTATACTGTAAAAAGCTCTAAAAGAGAACATGAGCATTCAGATAAAATAAGAAACCTTAGTGGTTTTCTGTCAGTCTAAAGTCCATATTGCTTAACTATTGTCTTTCGCCTCCTGGTGGCAAAACCAGTTCTGTGCGACAGGTCAATAGATTTAAAACCTCTGTGAATCAGTCAGTGCTGAATCTTACACTTGCCCTCAAGTCAGGAAACTACTTACCTTTACTTACTGTATTAGCACCATGGTGGGAATGATTATATGTACAATTGTGAAGTTTAAGAAAGTATGTCTAAATTTAAGTATCAGAGGAAAGAATCATTTCCCAGTTATTAGAATACCCACCTTAATATGTGTAAGAGATTTTAAAAACAAATGAAAACAAATATAACAAATCACAAATCAACTCTCATGCAATAAAATGTGTTTAATAAGCTAATATCAATGCTTTTTATTGTATTTAGTGGTCTTATTCATTATAATTAATATAGTCTTGCATTTTTTTCAATAGGTTTATTAAGCACTTAATCATTATGAGGCACGTTATTACATGCTGGGAATAAAATAATAATAATAAAGGAAAGACTTCTTACATCAGTGGAGCTTTTTTTTTTTTTTTAAGCTGAGCCATCCTGCCACCTGTTAGCAGCTCAGTGGCTGCTCAGCTCTGGCTGGACTCAAACCGCTGTTGCTCAGAGCTCGCACTCTTGAGAGATGGAGCTTTTGGTCTGAAATGGGAGGGGGATATTTGCACAAATAATTATATTGTGATGACAACCAGGAAGAAGGCAAAGTTAAAGGATAATGAGGCATAATAACAGGGACAATTTGGGAGATTTAGACATGCAGGAAATGGCATGTTATCTGAGACCTGAGAGATGCTAGGAGATTCCTGGCAAAAAGTCAGGGGAACACAAATCTCAGTAAAAGTAACAGGACAATGAAAGCACTGAGTTGTGAGATTTTAGTACATGCTGGAGATGAAATAAGGTCCTTGTGGCTCGCATCGTGAGTATGGAGGCTTTGAGGCTGGAGATACAGACTGGGTAAAACGTCACCGGCCCCAAAGGATGTGAAGCCCCGTACTGCACCTAATCAGCCTTGACTTCTCAGGCTAAGTTTTGAGTATAATAAAGGACACCCAGTGCATCTGTCTTGAAGGCCAGTGGTGATCTTTATTCTGGGTGTTCTTAAAACAGCTGGCCTAGCACTTTTACGGAATGTGTAATGCAGAAAGCTTCTTTGATACCTTTCCCCAAAGTTTCTCAACCACAGCACTCATTAAAAATCTCACTTATTCTCTGTTATTGATGTATTGATGCATTCCTTTCGTTATGGTTTCTTGTCTCTGCCAAACACATCCTGCCCCCAACCTGCAAGGGGTCACCAGCCATACTAGTCATTCTAGGAATTGTGGGTTCAGAGCTCTCTGAGTTTAGTTTTAATGTCACTTTGATTGCTAGTTTACTAGAAATTCACAGGGACCGTTTCTGGTAGTAAAACGCTACCGTGTGTTTCATAAAAACTAAGAAACGCTAATCTTAGGTCTCCAGACATGGTTGTTAGCTTATTCTAACTTTGTGAAGCTGTGGGGCTGTTACTAAATTTTCCCTAATGTCAGGTTAGATAAGTACTTGGCCAAGGGACCACTTGCCTCCTCTCCCATCATCTCTTTTCTGGGGTCAGGTGTCTTACTACCAAATAGTATCAATTATAGAAATTACAACCCAACAGTACTTCTGTTTCTTGAGTTCTATTTAATGCAGATATTAATTTAAAAACACAAAGTCGTTTGGGTCTTGTTTTGTTCAGTTTAATCAGACAACAACTAGCCTTAAAGAACTCAAGCTTTACTGTTGCCATTTATATCTGATCTGAGGATCACAAAAGCCCCCTAAAACAACAGCAAAAACAATAGATCCTTTAAACAAGCCCACAATCAAAATATCATTGAATATAAACATGATGGCATTGCATTAATGCTTTTTATTCTCCTCTCTCTTGAATGGATGACTCTCCTTGACAGTTTTCTTAATTATATGGATATCCCTTGTTATTAAAAATGGTGGCTTGAAAGACTATTCCTGTCATCAATATACAGTAGGGGTTCCAGAGTCCCAAATATTCATAGTTTAAAATCTGTTGCGTTCTAATTATTGTTCAAGGTCAGGAAAGTGCTTGGCTATTTTGAGGGGAATATGAACTATAGCTAATATATGTATTCTTCGCCATGTAAGAAATGGTTTATCTGTAAGAATTATATGTCAATAAATTTGAGCCAAGTAGACAAAGGAGTGTTCTATTTCATTTCAAAGATAATTTTAATTCACTAACTCTTAGCTAGATTAATGCTGCTAATAAAAATTAAGCGCTCCCCAGTGCATGGCATGTGTACCAAATGACCTCATTAAATAGGTATATGGAGAACAGATGCCTCTATGACCTGTTTCCAGATTTACTGAGGAGGGAGTGTCCTTGTTATAGTGTCCTGTGATTAGTGAATGAATTTCAAATTAGGGACACAAGGACAGTATCTCCTCATGAGATTCTCTGCATCCAGTTTGGCAAAATTCGAAACGTTAAACAAGACTCATCTTTTACTGATGAATGTATCATATTTTTTACAAGTCTATAATGCTTGATTTTATAATCAGATTTTAGTCTTTGAATATATATTTTATTCATTAGGTTACCCTTCACAGGCAATGGGGATCAGTCTTGAAGTACATTTTTGCAAGTATTAGCATATTGTAAAGTGACAATAGATTTGAATTATTCGATATATAGTATTCATGACTATGAACACACTGTTTTCCAGGATGTATGCGTGCTCTTAAGGTGACTAATTCAAACCATTATTTGTTTGTTGTTACTGTGTTGTAACTTCTGCTGTTATTGTTGGTGGTCTAGTTTTCTTTCAGCTAAGAAATAATATAGCCATTGCATTAATGCTGGACCTTGTGTCATGGTACCAGCGGTGGCACTATGTACAGAAAATTCAACATATGTATATAATAACATTGTAAAATTAATTTTTCTTATGATGGATTCTAGGTCGTTAGCTTTTCTGTTGTCCTGAGTCTTTTACTTAAAAATCCAAAGGAAGTGAGGAGCAGGGGTGGTAGAAGAGGGTAAATGGGGTCAAATATATGGTGATGGAAGGAGAACTGACTCTGGGTGGTGAACATACAATGCGATATGTAGATGATGTGTTACAGAAATATATACTTGAAACCTATATAATTTTGCTAACCAATGTTACCCCAATAAGCTTAATATATGTTTTTAAAATATCCAAAGGAAATTTAGCAAGATTTTCGAATCAGTTACATTTTAAAAGTATAAGGATATATGCATCAGAAGCCACAACAAATGTATAAAATGGAAGCTAAAATTTGATAAGTATTTAATTTACGCGCAGCAGTGTTAGGTGGTCTTACTGTTTCTATGGAAATCCCAAATTACTCTCTTGTTGATTGGAAATGCTCATTTGATCTTACCAATTTGAGAGAATCACACCATAACTGTGGCATATGTTACAGATAACCAGTCTATTGAGGGTGTTACCTTAATATTATCTAACTCTTACCTTGCTATTGGAAATTTTTTAAATATATGCATCCAGTGAAGGAGTTTTATACACACCTGGAGTATAAATTACTGAGGAAGGAACGGTCTGCATAACAACTTCTTAGCATAAGTCATTGATAATGCAGTTATCAGCTCTGAAATTATTTAACTATGAAAATTTACTAGGCAGTACATATTTTACTAGGTAGTATGTATAAAAGTGAAACTTGATTATCACATGTAATTATCTATCTTTAAAGCTGGCCTGAAAGGGAGAATAATACCTCAATTAAAAATGCATTACTGAAAAATACCTTTTATAGGAAAAGATAAAATCTTTATAAACATATATCAAAAAGGGAACTGTGTACCATATTTGCATATAAAATATGATAACTAAGTAAACAATCGTTATGACTATACATTTTGTAATATGTTTGTTTTATATATATATATATATATATATATATATATATATATATATATATATAGACAAAGAATAATGGAGTATTGATCTTAAGCTATGGGTATTTGTTTACCATAGGAATGATGGTAATTATCTTAAAAATGAGCATTTTCAAGTGATATTTCACTCAGTTTTTCTCAAGATGTATGGAAGTCATTGAGAAAATCTAGTCCTTGATACTACTTATACATTAAAATCCAAAACTTTCTAGATGCTCTTTTGCATCATAATGCTTTTCTACAGGCCACTCTTCAACTCATAAACTTTTTTTTTTTTTGGTATAAATCTAATAGGAATTTTGCTGTTTACATTAATTATATAAGATTATTTTAAATTACTTGGAAGAAAAAAAATAGGCTTTCATAATTTACTTGAGAACATGATCATGATATATGAGAAATAATTAAGGGAAAGTAATATATCTATAGACTAATTCTATTTCGATAAACACAAATGTATTATTTGTAATTGTGTGTCTTGCTTGTATATGTTTGTATAATCATGGGTGTTATGGAACGAAGCACATCTATTTGTTAATATTTTTAAATAGGGAGGTTGTGTGGTCAAGATGGGGTTGCTGAAGAGGAGACTGCAACAAATTGGCAGATGAACTGAAGGTGGGGAGACTGAAATAGTAAGGGGTCTTCCAGTAGCCCCCTCCCCGCCCCTATTACTGAATCGGTAGATCTATAGCGGGTTGATAGTAGTGAGTCTAGATAGGAATGGGGTATCCGATAACTATTTTGAGTGGACAATGGAAAGTCTATAGTTATTTATTTATTATTTAGTATTTGTATATTTTATTATATTAATATATTAATATATAATTATATTATATACGATCAACGATATAATATAAATTATATAATATATTGATATTACTATTTATTATTCATAAATAAAGTTATTATTTATTACATTTGCAGAAAACTTAGGGAATCTGGAATGCCTTTTATGTTTTCAGCTTGGAAAGTTGGAAAGATAATGGTCTCATTAAAAAGAAGGCACAAAAGAACAAGCAAGAGGGGAATACAATTTTAAAAGCGTGTTGCTAAACATAGTGAATGGAGGTTATCAAAGAGGAAGTGGGAGCCTGCAGATAAGAAATTCAGTCCAGGCCCCTGAGCAGTCACTGATTAAGATAGGGGCTTAAACACTGCACCAAACAGATAATGCTTGATTTCATGTGAGTCAATGAGATTTTCAAGACAGAGCATGTGGAGAGTGATGAACTTACTGCACAGTGTTCAACTTTAGGGAACACATATTTAAAGGAAAGGAAAGACTATGAGGAATGAGGGAGGGAAGGGAAAGGTGTATGCTATCTATTAATATAGAGCAAATGAAGCAAGTTAGCACATTTTGTGGGGATAATAAAGAACTAATTTCTCAACTTCCTTGCACCCTGGGAATCTTTCAAAATAAAATGTTGTGGTGAATGGGGAAGATCTAGGCAAATAAAGATCATAGTGCAGAGCTTAAGATGACTATGAAAGGGATTTGATTTTGTTTGAGAAGGTGACTTGACCTTTAAGGTTTCCAGGTCTTTAAAGAGGAGGTGTGGAAGCTGTATTGATAGGGGTTTATGCAGCTATAGGATATGTAATTAACTGCATAATAGATTTAGAAGTGAAAATATTGTGTAACCACTAGTTATAATATTAATGTGTATTAAATATTTTATGTTTTCCTCTGGCTTTTCAAAAAGTTGAAATTGACAAAATTATTCTAAGGAGGAATGATTTAATTAGCATTTTTATAATAAATGTTAGCTACCAAATGGAGACAGAAGTTTACTACCCAGTTATCTGTCATACTTTTGAGACTGAAGATTTGAAGATAGCAAATCTGCCAGGTTTAAATGGAGATGGAATTATCAGAAAATACACAGTCCATATTCTTTCACACATTAATACATTGGAAAGGAAAACAGTGGACAGGTAAATACCAGATGGCTATAAAATTTTTATTTTTATCAACAATAGATAAACAAACTTATGGAAAATCTAACAAATTCAAGAAATACTTATTGAAATTTCACAAACTCACAAATGTGAAAATTATTCGATGCCCCTGAAATCAGAGGAGTGGGAAGAAGGCTGATCAACACTGTGATAAAATAGATCATTATAAAGTTTTAGGAAGCACCTAAATTAGCAGATAAGTAAGACTTTCTGCTAATATGGAAGTTTCCATAAAAAAAAGGAACATCTGAAAATGTTTCATTGAAACTGTCAGTATGGAAATCCTGTTTGGATTATTAAATAATCCGAAATTTTTGAATATTGTTAATTTAAGTTGCATAAAATGTATTGGTACCATATTTATTTTAATATGTTGACTTATTTCGTTTGAATAAATGTAAAATATTTATAAAGGTCATTTTTAGATTTATTTACAATATTTTATTGTGGTAAATATACATAACATCAAATTTACCATTTTAACTATTGTCAAGTGTACAGTTCAGGGGCCTTAATTATTCATATTGTTGTTCAATCATCGTCACCATTTATCTCCAAAAGTTTTTTCACCTTCCCAGATGGAAATTCTGTACACAGCTAACTCCCAACTCCCTTTTGCCCCCAGCCCCTGGCAACCGCCATTGTACGTTGTCTCTGTAAATTTGATAATTGTATATACCTCATATAAGTGGAATTATGCGATATCTGTCTTTTGTGACTGGCTTCTTTCACTTACCTTAGCATCTCCAAAGTTCATATGTTCATTTGTTGATATGGGTAGAACTGATATGTGTTGGTGGAAACAGTAGCTGATAGTATTCAGTTAACATAGGTGGCTCTCTACAGGATTACACTGATGGGTTTAAAGCCCAGGAGACAATTCTCTATCACAGCGGTTCTCAACCTTCCTAATGCCGCGACCCTTTAATACAGCTCCTCATGTTGTGGTGACCCCCAACCATAAAATTATTTTCATTGCTACTCTATAACTGTAATTTTGTTACTGTTATGAATCATAGTGTACATATCTGATATGCAGGATGTATTTTCATTGTTACAAATTGAACATAATTAAAGCATAGTGATTAATCACAAAAACAATATGTAATTATATATTGTGAAATATTTATTTCTAATTACAAATAAATGAAATTTTGTCTTGAAGCGTGGAGACGGATAGAGGAGCGGTGTCTCGGTTCCTAAGACCATCGAAAATATGTGTTTTCCAATGGTCTTAGGCTACCCCTGTGAAAGGGTCATTCGACCCCCAAAGGAGTCGCAACCCCACAGGTTGAGAACCGCTGATCTATCAGCCCTGATGACAAAGGATATAAAAACAGGATCTTAGCTTCCCTTAATTCATAATTATTTCTGAGTGTGGTGCCTTCTGACCTACCTGTGTTTGGTAATGCCTAATGAAATGAGCCTGACTTTGCTGTAGGGTAGAGAGATTTGAGTGTATATGGCAGTTCCATGGACCTCCATGGCGCTGTGCCAGCAGACCTCCACTTTGTCCCAAAGTCTCCATCCCTGGTATAATTGCCCATGTCTGAAATATATGTTGACTTTCCTTCATTTGGGTATTCCATCTTAAAACCTCACTTGGACATAATTCAGTACAGCAGTATACAATGAGAGAAACTTAATTTCTTAAAAATATGAAAACTTTCTCTAAAAAGAAATGGAAAAACTTATGTTTAAAACAGGAAACAAACTTCATTGTTTGGGATGCTGTAATTTAACAATGTGAACATGAATATCAGCATTTTTAAATGAAATTCAGTAAAAGTATAATTTGTATTACAAAGGGAATGAACTGAAAACTTTCTTCTATGTAGGGCTTTTCTGGGAATGTTTTAAAGCTGACTATGCATTTAATGCAGCACATAAAGAAACATGGACCCTTATAATTTACTAAAATAATCAATGTAAAAAGAATGTCTTTAGTTTTCTATTCTGATCTCTTTAAATGCTTTGCTAAGTGGTTATTTCAGGCTTATACTGACAAAACTTTGTCAGAAAATTAGAGCTATTTAATATTTTTTACTATTCTCTATTGTATACACTTTTCTTTGTCTGGTTTTCTTTGTTAAAGATTTTTATAGCTCTGTCAGTTAAACTCGAGGCATGACATTCCCCCTACCTTTGCTTTATTTCTTCCCTATCATTTGCTTTAAAACTGGGTCAGTCTACTTTAATTTCATTTTGTTGCTTTCTGAAGATTATTGATTCCAAAATAAAGAAGCTCCCTGACATTCACTATTACATTCAATCATTCACAAAATACAGATTGTAGAATTCTCACCACTAAGTATATGTATATGGAACACTGTCCAGGTTTCTACTTGGGTATTTTTTTCATGTGCAGTGAAAAACAACATAGTTCGCTCAACCAGGCCCTTTGCCCTGGATCTAAAAGGGCAGAGTCCCATAAGGCACCACTCCTTTCTCAGCTTCCTTTTTCGTCTGGCCAGGGAGGGTCTGGGAACTGAAGGAGGGCTGCTCTTCGCAGAGCTCCTTGACTGAGAATGTGAGGTGACTACAACCTTGGCCTAATTGCCCAGGCTGATTTCTTTCCATTATCAGATATTTTGTATTAGAGAAAAGGAGGCAGTGTTGAGTAGAGCGGTTAAAAAAAATGAGATTTTGAATCATTTCCTTCATGTATAAGACCTGTTATCAAGAGCAAGTTACTCCACATCTCTTAGTCTTATATTTTCATTTAGGAAAAAGGAGGAGAACGCCTACCTTTCAGGAAAACTTTATGACAAGCCATTTTAGATGAGGTTCTAGTCATTGAATAGTCATTCAATAACTTGTAACTCGGGCTATGATTATTTAAGGTAGATTATTCAAGGTAGATTACGTGTAGCATCAGAATTGATTTTAGTGTTTTACTTCGTCCCATTATCTCCCCATTACATGAGTTAAACCTAAAAAATGAAAAAAAAAACTTGCCTTCTGTTATTGGTTTTAGATTTGAATTTATTTTTTTTTCCTTAATAAGATAGGTCTTCAAATGCCTTTGAAAAACAATTGAAGGGTTTTTGAGAAGGAATCATTCACAGGTCATGGTATAAAAAACAACAACAACAAATCCTTGTTTTTCTATCCTGTTTCTCAATTTCAGATTAATGAGCTTAATTGCATTTTGAGGTTGTAACGTTTTGTAAATGATAATGCCCAGGGGTAATCAATTTTATATAACTTAATGAGTAATCCAGCCCCTTTACTTTCATATTTACAATGCAAATTTTATAAGTAGAAACTGAAGAGAAGTACAGAATAAAAATTCTGTTTTATCTGTGAGAGAAAATAAAATACTAGTTCTAACATACAGAAGAAGCACTAACTAAAAATTTTTAAGATAAATTTGAGATGAGCATTCACTGATTCTATTGAGAAAGAGCTACAGGTGTTTTTTAACTAATTTTTTTAATAAATAGACTGTAGGTAAATATTTTATGGCACACAGTTTTGTTCATTTAATGTCACACCATTTTACTCATTAACTTGATTTGTGGAGGGAATTGTTATGCGATTTTCACAGGCCAAGTTGCATCTAACACTTTAAAATAAGGTATTGGTGAGGTATAACTGTGAACTTTGAAGATTGCTTCATTTAGAAAATCCTGCAACCAAATTTTGGTTTTAAGTTAACAGGAATGGTAGCAGAATTATCTTAGAGTGATAGCAAAATTTCTGAAGTCCCTAAACTTCTCATTCATATCACACTAGGAATACGGCTCAATTTTAAGTAAAACATGTTATCTCACATATAAGGAGAGTGCATTGATTTTTGACCCTGTGTTAACATACAATAATATAAAGGCGTTTAGTATTATTACCTCTAGTTTAGACTGAGCTTTCCTGTTTAGGGCAAAATGTAGTGTATTTGTGCATTTGAATGCCTGTGTGCGAATTTGAGTCTTAGACATATATATATAGTAATGATTATAATGGTTAAATAGATTAATGAGTTTATTATATTAATTATTTTGCCACCTTGCTTTTTTTAGATATGGGCAAAAGATATGAAAGAGTCTGAAATTCACAAATAACTCATTGTTAATTGGTTATTTTCCTTTGGTTGTGGAGTGAAACAAAGTTGTTATAGTCATTTACACATATAAAAGTGGTATTTCCTTTGGATTTAATTGCATATAACTCCTTATTCTGGATTCTTGTTTAATCTTAGTGATGATTTTCTCTTTTGAATAGAGAATTTTGTTTATTCAGTAGATTTTCAGCAACCACTAATGTGAGTGAGGAGCTGTGACTGTGGATATTTTAAAGATAGAAATACATCTTTGACCCCAAGACATTTATAGTCAGAGGGGCAATAAAACTGATGCATCAAAAACTGATGCTATAAGCATTCCTTAGGATGAGCATGTTTAGGAGGAGAAACAAAATATTGCAGTAATTGGTGAGGAAGTACTTATCATATGTTATCCATTTTGCTTTGATAGAAGCTCTTTCGCCCTTGGAGTTCTCCATTCACTGTGCTCTTTTTTCATTCAGGCTATCACCATCTCCTGTGTTATTGTTATAGTTTCCTTTATCTCACTTTCATTTCTACCCCCTATCAACCGACTCAATCCCTCTACTCTCAATAGAATATTTCCTTAAAAACTCACCTGCTTAAAAAGCATTGATGGCTTTCCATCTCTTTGAGATTGAGAGAGCACTCTTTGGCTTTCTGCAAATGCTCCTTCACCATCTGGGCACACGGCATCTGTTGAATTTTTCAAACATTCAGTACTATTCAATGTTCCCCAAATAATACACCCAGTTTCTAACTTGATCCATTTTCAGTTCCTTGTGCTTAGAATACCCTTCCCTTGCTGGCTTTGTCTGGAAAAATACTGCTTATATTTAAAGATGCTACTAAAATTTCCCCTCAGGCTTCCTCAGTCAGAATTGATAATATCATTGTAAAGCATTGATTCACACCCTTATCATTTATTACTCTTTGCATTAGGTAAATTTCTATCCTTCCCACTCTGTGAGCTCCTAGAACTCAAAGGACAGTGTATCACTTATTAAGAATTTACCATGTTTTATACCTCAAGAAAGACTTGGTGATGGTAATAAGGAGTATAGTATTATTTTTATTCAACCTACTTTTGTGTTGAAGAATTGATCCTCATTTCTTATTTTAAACAATGCAGCTTGTCATCTGACTGTTGATATAAGTGGCACTTAAGTATTTTGTTTCACAGAATATTTAATATCTCTACCATTATGGTAATTAAATTTAATTTTAAAAATAGTTACCTCAATAAAAGTTAGGCTTTATTAAAGACTTCATTAAAGGTGATAGTAAATATTATTACTCTCTTTGCTATTATTAATATTGCTGTTAAACCTAATGATATTACAACTAATAATAGCTAAAGTGCTTAAATTCGTCATCTACTGTAGACGATACTTTTGGATCTTATCTGAGTCCTTGATGTCATCTGAAGGCGTTATTGGACTGGGGTGTTATGGCCATCCTATGTTGCGTGTGTCATCGCGGTAGAACTGCAGCTTGTCTCCTACTGTATGTTGTACTGGATGCCTTAGATTTTCACTGACTCACTGTGTCTCTTAGGTCTCTGAGCCTTTGTATTTCCGCTTCCACTTCCTGAAAGGCCCTTCCATTTTGCCGTGACTTCTGTGCAGTTTCAGGATTGAGGACAAATATCCAAATATTGCGTATTCTATAAATATTCCTGGGCTCTTCTGAAAATCTGAGTGGGAGGCCTCCTGTTTATTTCTTTAGAGGTCTTTACCTTCTACCATGGCATTTGTTAAAACAAAATATCTGTTAATTTGGCTATCTTTTGCATGTTCATCCCTAGAGATCAGGAATCTCCATTACAATTAGTAATAGTGATAGTAGTGGTAGCAACACTAGTAGTAAAAATAGCAGTGATAGCAGCATTAGTAGTAGTAGCATTTGTATTCCTCACTTAGTATAGCACCTGGAACTCAGTGCATGCCTGACATTTGAATGATTGAATGAATGCATGCATGAATGAATGAAGTAGTATCTTTGTGGTAATGACTATCTCCATTTGATAAGGGAGAAAACTGAGGTTCAGGTAGTTGAAATGATTTCATTACAGACATATCAGCTGAGCTTAGAATCTAGACCCTGGTGAACTCTAAAATCCACCTTATTTTTCTTTAATTGAAATTTTTATTGAAATAATTATAAATTTACATGTTGTGTAAGTCAGATTTTTTTCAGACAGAGCCAATGGATGGAAGATAGATGATAGATAGATATATAGATAGATAGATAGACAGATGATAGACAATCTAGAAAGAGATTTATTATAAGGCATTGGCTCACATGGTTATGAAGGATGAGAAGTGTCATGACCTGGGATCCAAGCTAGAGACCCAGGAGAGCTACTGGTGTTTGTTTCAAGGCCTGAGAGCCAGAGAACCAATGGTGTAGATTGCAGTTCAAGTTGAAGGCCTAAAGGACAAGGAGTACTAAGGGAGGGGTAGGAGAAGACCAATGTCCCAGCTAAATCAGTCAGGCAGAGAGTGAATTCAACCTTTCTCTGCTTTTTCGTTCTATTCAGGTTCTCAAAGAATTCGATTGAGGAGAAACTGCTTTCCTCAGTCCATCAATTCAAATGCTAAATTCTTCCAGAAACACCCTCACAGACATACCCAGAAATAATGCTTAACGAGCTGCCTGGGCATCCCTTGATCCAGTCAAGGGGACACAGAATTAACCATCATATGTAGTTCTAAGATTGTATGTAGAGAAATTCCTTGTATACTTGCCCAGTATCCTGCAATGATAAGAGGTTGCAAAACTATGGTATAATATCACAAGGATATTGACATTGTTACATCTATCTTATTTAAATTTCCCCCAGTTTTACTTTGACTTACTTGTATGTTTGGGTGTGGTAAGTTGTGTATATATTATTGCCTGTTCAGACTGCTGTTTTAACCACATAATCAAGATACTACATAGTCCTCACACCACAAGTCCCTCATATTGTCCTTTTATAATCACACTCACTTCCCTCTCTCTTCCCTGTTTCTCTAACGCCTGGCCACCATTAATCTGCCCTCCATTTCTAAAATTTTGTCATTTCAAATCTGCTATATAAACATAATTATATAGCATGTAATCTTTAAGTTTCTTCCAATTTAAATTATTGTGGTTATTAATAAAGTATTAGTAATAATGATAATATGAAGGTCTGACAATTAAGTTTGCGAACTTCTTGCAATGATGCTGCTAACATTTTTTGATATCAGAGGGATTATTCATTATGAATTTGTACCAACTGGACACACAGCTAACCCAGTTTACTATTCGGAAGTGCTGAAAAGGCTGCGTGAAAAAGTTAGACAACCTGAACTTTTCACCAACAATTCATGGCTCTTGAATCACAACAATGCATCATCTCACACAGTACTGCCTGTAAGGGAGTTTTTAGCCAGTAAACAAAACACTGTGTTGGAACACCCTCCCTACGCACCTGATCTGGCCCCCAGTGACTTCTTTCTTTACCTGAAGACAAAGGAAATATTGAAAGGAAGACATTTTGATGACATTCAGGACATTAAGGGTAATATGATGATATCTCTGATGGGCAATTTTAGAAAAAGTTCCAAAATTGCTTTGAAGGGTGGACTAGGCGCTGGCATGGGCACATAGTTTCTGAAGGGGAGTACTTCGAAGGTGACTGTAGTGATATTCAGCAATGAGGTATGTAGCACTTTTTCTAGCATGAGTTCGTGAACTTAATTGTCACGCCTCGTATGTACCGATGTTATTTTTCTTTAATCTGTGCATGTCAAACATAATATTAAGAGAATGTATATTTACATTCTCTTGGACAATTCCTCTCCATGCTATGAATGCATGGTCTTTATCATGTATCTGTATAATGTGTCATGCAGTTTATGGAAACTATATAAAATCTCCAGATTTAACTTAATGTGCCTAGATTTATTTTAAGAAATGTTAAGGGGAGTTTAATATTTCATTTGCAGAATAAACTTCTTACAGGAATACACTGAAGGCTTTCTCACATGATTCAATGAGAACGTTCTTTAAATGGGATCCAATGTTGGCAATCAATCAATGCATTTACTGTAAATGAGATAAAAAGTGAGTGAAGATATGGAAGTTGAAGTGACACACAGTACGACTGATGCTGAACTCTAAGAGGATGCTTTGCATGACTGTGACACAAAAAGGAGAATCTCAAAGCAGAATAGAAGCAGCCTTTGGTGATGCAGAGGGAAAACAAAAGAAAGAAACTTTGTCGAAGCATGTTTCCTCTTTTGATTCAAGAGCTCGTTTTGCAGATATGAGAGTCTATCAATAACCAAGTGATTAATACAGTTGCACGTTGTTCATTCCATTTGTAAGGGGATATAGAATTGTCTGCACACAGTAGACAGCTGTCCAAAATACACGCTATGTCCTCCACAACTAGACTGAAGAACAAAAAGACAACTTATCAGTTCCCCTTCCCCCAATTCCCCAGCGTAGTCATTTTAGGCTTCAGGGACCATAGATTTAAAATTTGAGTAGCTAACCATATTGTGTTGATCTTTTGTGAGTGTTTGTTTGTTGTTGTTTGTTTTGTTTTTTAGCAAAAGCTGGCCTTTCAGACCTCTCACTTATTACAGGGATTTTAAAACTAGGGTAGTTATGCTTTGCAAGAAAATAGAATCTTTATTTAACAATGCATTAAAAAAATAATCCCGGTAGAAGTATTTAGGAGTGATTACTGTTAATAAAGACACTTACCTTCTAAAATAACTTGGTTTTCTAGAAGACTTTCCCCAGTAGAATTTTGCTCTTCTCAAGTTTGATGCAACTGCTTATTTTTGGCCAGAAATATTCTATGAGCTTTTTCTCTCCCTAATGTGTCTATCCCATCAGTTGGCTATTAGGGACAATCAAACCCACACTAAAGAATCCCATTAAAGACCACTATTTTTTTTCCCCGTTCCCTAAGATTATCTTACTATGCATATTGATGCAGCAAGGCTGAATATTTCTCTGCACATCCATTTCTAACTGAAATTAGATACCTGCACCATAATGAATTTATCTGAAACTGGGATTTCAGCATGGATTTCGAAGAGATTTGGAACAGCTCTTCTCTGCTCTCTTTTCTTCCTTCTCTCTGTTCACATTATTCAGGTGCTGGGTTCCTCCCCACTTTCATTGCCCCCCCCATCCACCATCACCACCACTGGAAACTCTCACTGCGCGTTACACACTGTTGAAGCGGTCCAGTCATGCGTTTCTAGAAGTCAACTGATGATAATCAAATGGTAAAACATGGTAACATTTTTTTTCTTTTGAACTACCAGTAGATTATTCGTCTACATGAAATTGCATTTGTGAGTTTAGATATGGGCATCCTATTGACTAGTTTTATCCAAGAGGATGTATCCAGAAACAAAGAATAAACACCCCAAGGCCAACAAACACCGACGGAGCAACACCAGCACACCCACGCCAGCTGTACAGGGGTCGGGATGTGGATTGCAGGAGCAGGTACACATGGCTACCACCCTCCAGCACGTGTCTACTTAGGGCCTGGTCTGAAGAAACGCAGCATCTGCAGCTATGGGAAGGTGGAGGGAATACAGACCTTCAGGCTCTGCCCCACCTGCCCTTCAGACTCTGTCGGTGAGCCTTTCCCAAGCACTGTGCTTACACCCTCAAGGCTTTTCTCTTTCCTCCCTTCTTTGTGCCTTCCTACCTAGTGATGTCAGATCTACGAAATTTTTTATGTGTTTTAAGATAGGAGGATTTTTAATGTGAAAGTTCTTCATTTTAAAAAGTTATTATCTAATGTAGTTTTTGTTGTTTGCAAATTTTTTTTCCCCACATTTTCTGGGACCAATAAAACAAACTGAAAGTATCATTAGGAATGGGCAGCCAGCTGTTTGCGAGCTGTCCTAAAACATGCGATAACAAAGTGGATGTGGCTGCCTTATTTGCATATTTCCAGGAAACCGTGATATCTAGATATCTTAGCAAAACTATCGATAGTAAGATATCAGGCACTGTCATCAGTGGATATGCTAAGCCTCATTTCATTTTTAATACATGCCACTAATTTATTTGATAATGCTGCCTGTTGTCACCACCCCACCCCCAGTGCTACATTTGTACGGCAGCCACAGTGACCCTTTCCAAACCTAAGTTGACTATTGGCTCCTCCAATGATTTCTATGGTATTCAGGAGGAAAGGCCAGCACCTCGCAAGCTTTTTGAAAGCTTCTCAGTCCAGTTTTATCTTGTTACAATTTATGTCCGGCCGCCTTGGCAGCTTGCCATCCCTTTAATTTCCTAGGAAAACGCTTTCTCAATAGTCTCTCCCAGGTATGCGCGGGCCTGGTCCTTCACTTCTGCCACTGCTTTCTCGAATGTCATGTACACAGTGAGGCCTTCTCTGGTGAAACCTGGAAATTAATAGCCCGTTGTGCTCACCCCAACACCCCACTCTTGCATGATTTTTCTCCGGAGCATTCCCCACCATCAGAATTCTGTAATTTGTTAATGAAAAAATTAACAGCTATCCTTAGAGAAGGTTGTTTTCCCACTAAGTCAGAAGAGCCATGCAAATCATCTTCTACAACTGCTTCTTGGAACATTTTACTTTTTTTTTAGAATAATAAATATAACAAGTACTACTCAGTTATTCTAAGAAAGAAATTTGACTTTATGCTACTTTCTCAAGTAAATCAGCCACAAAATTATCTGACCCTGAAATAGATTATTATAGATAGAATATCTTAAAATATTTAATGCGATTTATTACTATAATTAAGTCTCAATATTCAATAAATTTTTTAAAAATAATTTTTCTATTGTTTTCCTGTTTATAAAATGCTGTGAAGATGCATACAAAAACAAAGAACATCTTGAAAGCTACAATTCATTTATGCCTCTCCATTAATTAGGGAATTGGTTTTAGATACTTCTGTTTTTAAGATGTAGAAGACAGCCTAACAAACTAGGTGCTCAACAAATATTTGACAAGTAATGACACATAATTTAAATATGAATTTATGTTGGACATATGTATTTATTTTTGTATAGAATTGTTGTGTTCTTGCACTGAATTCTCAGTGAAAGGTGAGGGTTTTGCCTGCGATGAGAAGGCTGTTGATGTTCTCTATGAAAAGTGGAATATGTGGTTGGTTAGGAGGTCGCTTGACTAAGAGTTAATTAAAATGGACTATCTGCAGCATGTTTCCATCTTGGTAGACAAAAATAAAACAAAACAACAAAAAAAATTTTAAAGGGAGGAAAATTCTTAATTATGATTTAATCTACTTTAATGATTTAGGAAACTTAGTTGATTTCTTATAATAATGTCTTTTGAATTGAATTTCAATTTAAATATTAAAATAATTTTATGTATTTATTTACCCTTATATACTACAAAATATATAGCTAGGTTAGAAGAATTTACTGGAATAATTTTAATTTTTAATTTTAGTACAAATATCTGTTAGCATGTATAGTTATTTTAGTTTTCTAAACAATTGCAACTTACAATAATCAATCACCTCTTTGATGCTAGTAGAAGACATAAAACTGAGTCGAATTTCTCAGAATATTCAGTGTATTTTAAAGTGGAAAACAAAATATACAGGCAAAGGAGTGAAGCAAATTGAGATCTGGATAAGAACTTCACTCCCGTGATGCTCTCGCCTAAGCCATGTATGTGCATGTCATAAAAATTTCATACTGTTGATGCTCTAAAGACATCGAAGTGATGCATAACTCAACCTGTATATAATGAAAATACTTTATTTTATATCCCCCTATAAATACATTTTTATGATTGTCATTTATTAAGTATAATTTCCCTTAGTATTTATACAAAATATTAAAACACACATTACAATGCCGTTTGCAAATATTCCACAAAATTTTTGTAGCAACGAGTAGAATATCAATGACTTGACATTGACTGTAGCTATCATAACTTTTTAAAAACTTTTAGCAACTTTGTCAAATATAAAGATATCAGGAAATACAGGGGTTGTAGGAAGATCAGGAAGACAATTCCATGTCCAGGAAAATCAAGCAGTAGGGAGAATAAATGGGGTTAAGGTTTAAATGAAGTGGTGCTTAAGAGCAGATATAAGGTATGAATGACAAGAAGGCCAAGATTCTGCCTGCTGCCTGCTGACTTATTATTCTGTCTCTTCACCCTCTCCTCTGGAATAGCGTACTTCTGGGAAATTATAATTTCTCTAGTCAGGGATTCAAGTGTAGATGCTACTGGACATTGTCACCAATCCAGAAATGGCCATGTGCTGTGAACTCATGCAGTCCTTGTTAAGGATATTTCGAAGTGGAGATGGCCAGATGTTCCTCTTTGGATCACAGGCTAATAGAATATGAACATGGACAGCTCTGTAGATGACCCTTCAACGGTAACCAGGTGAAAAGATAATGAAAGTCCTGATAGCATGCAGGTTTCTGCCCCCATTAATCCTCACCTTCACCCTGACTTTCCCATCATGTGATAACATCAGCCGGTAATTCTAACAGACTGAAACTAGGTTCATTCTTTAATTCTCAGCCAGAGTTCTAACACATCTTCCATGGCAACAGCAGCTCTCACAAGTGCTGTCTGAGGTCAGCTATATATTTGGAGGGGCTGTAGTGAACCCACACTTTAAGATATGGGGGGGGGAGGAAACAAGCATAATATATGGAATTAGAATGTAAAAGTGAAAGGATGCTAGAAAGCAACCAGTTCAATATCAATTATTATGGATGATGAAGTTGTCCATACAGTATTTTATTTTCAGTGAGATTTTTCTGGCTCATTCAATTAATGAATCATCATATTGATTCTCAGATTGGGAATCCCATGACGTTTTCATTGAAAGCTGCTCCTTTTGGAACTCTCTCTTGGTCCAGTAGGAGCTTGAAACCAAATTAAAAGGAGACTTAGGTCTCAGACAATTAAGGTCTGTCATCCTTATTTATTGAACAGATGTTGCTTAGCTTCTAACCATGACCTAGGAAGTGATTGTTCAATATTTTGATTCAAGGTGTGTCTCCTTCCTTCCAGGCTAAGATTCAAAATATCTCGTCAATATTCTTTCCCTTTTGGTTTTGGTCTGGGACACACTTAAAGATCTTTCTCATAACTGAAACGAAAATAGTGTTTTGAACTTTAAAAATCGTATATATTACAAGGTATCTTTCTGTAAGGATATTGGATACAGCATTATTTGAAAGATTGTGTATAGATATAAGTGAACATATTTAAAGAAAATTCAAATTAAACCTTCTAATTGGCAAAATTTCCATAGGGACATTAATCATAATCAGTGAATAATGAGGAATATTGGTGCATATTAGAGGCATAATTGTTGACTTCTAAAAGAGTTTTTAAGAGTCTCTAAACATTTATGTTCGCCATTAAAAAGGAATTGGTTCATTAGTCTTCTCTATATAGATTTATGAATTAAATTGATTAGTTAAATACGGTCACTTTCATGAAGCAGTATTGTCTTACATGTCTTGAAAAATATAAAGCCAGTTATATTTGTGGTTTAAAAAGTAAAGTATATACTAGCTCAAAAATGAGAGTACAAGTTAATTGGTAAAGACTATATAGATCAACAAATAGATTCCTTCAAAGCGTGTGTGCTCCAGTTTAATATTTTCCTTTGGGGATCATTTTTGGTGCAAATCACATGAGTGACTTCTCAGTCACAGAGAAATAAATGAGTGGACACACATATACATACAGTGATAAAATTGAAGCAGCAGTGTAACTAATTACTGATTATGTTATGTAAATAAAATATTCCAAACGTTTTTCAAAGTCATCTATTTATCTGTCTACCTATTTATTTACCTGACACAGCTAACTTCACCTTTAAGACAAGATAAAAAAATGAAAAAAAAACGTATATAAGAATTGCATATCTAAACATTAATATGGAAGAAACATAAAATGAAGCTAAATAAGCTCTTTAAGGGAGAAAGGCTGGTAAGAAACTTTTTGAGTTTAGGAAAAGAATGAACGTATTGTGTACTTGTGAAAATATAAATAAATCATGGAACATGACTGTGCCAAAGAAAAATATCAGTAAATAAGATAGTATTAAATGCTTGAGTATCACCTATGGGGACGAAGAATCATGATGTTATTTATTCTTTGTTTCAGATTTCACTCAAGTATCAGCTTCCTCACAGTATCTTCCAGAGCGCTGTGATTTATTTATCAATTCTTCATGTGTATTGATAATCTAGCACAGTGTCTGACATACAGTGGGACTCATTAAGGGTTGGCTGTTGAATATTACACTTCCCCATCAGCAATTCAATGAAGCACTTTTTAAAAAATAAATGGGATGTGAGAGACAGGAGAGAAGAAACTAATGAGGCAGATATGTATCAAAGGCAATACAAGCAGAACATCTGTTTATGAAAAACAGAAAGGTCCTTAAATATCCAGTGGGAGCACCCATGGAGAGTCTTCATTTCCCTTCGCATTTTGTCTTTGTCTTAACCAAAACCCCTTTCACTATTACTGTTAATTTTATTTAATACGTTAGATAACAGTGCCACGAATGCTTATCAGCAAGGGTGCTTGCCAGGTTGTTCCAATTTTCTTTATCTCAGACAGAATAGATAAGAAGATGACTTTAAATGTTTTAATTCACCTCTTTTTAAATTCCCAAGTGCTTAGTGTGAATTTCTTTTTACGCTTTCACCGGATTCAATATTAATGATCTCTTCAAGTGCACACAGGCAGTCCTCACTTTGCGTGGCATTGCGGGATCATAAAAATGATAGTGCAAGCTGTGATTATGTGACCAATCAATGGAAAATTAGGGTTGTTCTGTGACATTTAAATTTTTTTGTTAAAATAGTAAAACATCTCGTTCACAAATACAGGAACATGAAAAACAGTAAAACTAATATTTATTTAGTACGCTGCTTAACACACAGGCATATCGAGAATCAAAGTGATTTCTTTATTTGTCACATACTTATCTAGCATTGTTTGAACAGTGCTTCCTTCTCATTGAAAAAGCATCATTTCTATGCCTTGGTGGATTGCTGTATTTCTTTCAAAGTTTGGGTTAACTTCCAGCATTTTATTCTTTGCTCTTTCAATATCGTGAAATATCTCCAAGAGATCCTTTGAAGTTTTTGTTGCTGTCACTGTCTCTGCAAAATCTTTATCCTTTTAGTCACATCATTTTCTTCGTTTATGCTGATTTTGGCCTTAACGAAGCTCCTTTGGCTTTCTATTTAAAGCCTCTTCAATGGTGGCGGTGTCAACATTCCCAAGTCAGTTATTTCTTCCATAACTCCCTTTACCTTTTACTTGAATTCTACTTTCAGCGTTCTCACTTTTAGTTTCTTCCTTACAATTTTGTGTGTGTTATCGATTTTGGTTAAATGCCCTGCGAGTTTTATCACTGGGAGACAAAGAGGCAATACAACTATCATCAGCTTTGCTCTCTGCATGAACTGGATAGACTCACAATGAGCAATCACTAACAGACTATGAAAAAGGTGACATGATTGGTCATTGATCATGATAAGCGTCTCTTATTCACACAATAATTTTTATACTGGTAACTAACCACCAAATTTGTAGCCAATGTGGCTACAGTCAGTATATATACTCAAGGATCAGCAGACCCTGAACCATATTGTGGGGGCTGACAGTATTTCAACTGTGGTAAGCAAAATTCATGCACCTTGGCACTACAAAGCAAGACTGCCTGTATTTTTATTACTTGGTGTAAATATTGATTATCTTATATTTATGTGGACATATATGTAAAATTATCTAGTTTTAAACAGATGACAATTATAACCTCTCATTTGTTTATTATTTTAAATATAGACTTTTTGTATTTTATATTGCATATAGATTTCCATGGATGGTCCTATTTACATTGCAGAAGCTTGGACACACATTACATACCTGTCGAGTGAACAGCAAAAAGCCGACCTGGCTGTTTTAAGCATGCCCAGGGCCAGTGTCTGCAAGGAAGACTCTAGTTTTGTACGTCCAGAAACTATTATATCAGAACACTGATTGTTTACTAGACCTTTAGGGGTGATTCATTCCAACCAAAAGAGCAAGAAAGCACAATTGATGAGCCAAATATAATTTTTGAATTGATCATGAAATCGGATGAAATTGTCGCTGTTGGCTTGTAATGTATTTTTGCCCAGGTAGGAATCTCAGCCCCACTTTCAGTTGATCACGTGATGGGCTCCCAAGAGCAAGAATTAGAGGTCTCTGTCTTCAAAGAGAAAGTGAGGGTGCGTTCCCATTGACTATGCCTCTTGAAGGGCAGTCCGCCTGATACCTAAAAGCACTATTCTAGAGCAGTGCATCTCAATAATGGTAGCCACTAGCTACACATGGCTGTTGAGCGCTTGAAATGTGGCTAGTCCCAAATTGACATGTGTTATAATTGTAAAATACACACTGAATTTTGAAAACTATAATGAAAAAAAATAATGTAAACATATCGTTAATTGCTGTGATCATGTTGAAATGCTATCACTTGAATATATTGGTTTAAATAAAATATATTATTGGTAGTAATTTTACTTGTTTTCTTTTCACTTTTGTCAGTGTGGCTGCAGAAAATGTAATATAACAAATATGTGACTCACATTTATTATTAAGCAGTGCTGCTCCAGAGCCATAGTGCTTTGGTTCAATTCCTGGCTTCACGATTTACATGCTGTGTGACACTGGGACTGACACTTAAATCCTTTGTTCCTCAGTTTCCTTATGTGTCAAGTGGAGGAAATAACATCTCCTAAAACATAAGGATAAAGTTAAATTTAAATAAGTTAATGAATATTAAGCACTTAGACATTTGCCTGACATTGAGTTAAGCACTAGTGTATTAGGTGTTATTCTTCAGTGTTGACCAATATAGGAAATGCATTAAATGTTATTTTTCACTTACACTCTTTTTGTATTTTTGTTTGCAATCATTTACTCTTTCCAGACATGTTGTTATATAATTGAGTCAGATTACACTTTCTTTACATCAGCCATATTTAAGGCATGATTTCCTGAGAATACACACAGGACTGTTGACGGAGTTGAAACACAGCCCAGTTTCATCACCAACATGCTTATATTTCATCACAATCATATGTACACACTGTACCTTTTGGTTTACTTCTATAAATGGCTAATTGTATCCAGTGTGTGTTGGTGTGTGTTCATGCGTTTAAATTATTGTTACTTTGTTCACCAAAGTGTGGCTTTTTTCTCACGTTATTGCCAAATAATGGGAGCTCTTTTCTTAGATAACTAAGAAATGAATAAACCATTTTATTATTTAGTATCCAAAGTAATTTAGTATTTACATTTAATATAAAACTAAATTATAATATAAATATTAAGGTTTACTAATAGTATATTGTTCTAGGATTCTTATTACAGTGACAAATAACTAAAGGTGTTTTTTAAACTATGTAGGGTTATAGGTTATAGGTTCATTGATTGACTAAATTTTAGATAGATTTAAAAAATATTTATAGTTTGGAAATGTTTTTTAAATGTAGTTAGATTAGACTTCTGTGGTACATGAAGGATAAATTACATTCAGTTCTGCTTTATGTTAGTACTTCTCTGTTTACATATTTTGAGAAAACAATTATTTTAGATATCAGTGATGATACTTTTGCATTTCTTCAGCATTACATGATGGGCTATATTTCAATTTTCTTTTTTGTGCTTTAGTGAGCGATATTACTATAATTGGAATAATCATAATACAAAATAACTGTTCTTCAGAATATAGGCTTCAGATTGCATGGTTCTAGAGTTTCTATACTCTTCTAATTTTCCCAATGTTCTGGGCTTATAATATAGTCATAATAATATATTATTCATAGTTAAATACATTCATCTTTCATTATGGTCAATGAGAACATGAGCTTTTAGTAGGGTTTTTTATCTCAGTTACGATTTTTATTTTTAAGTGTGAATTATTTCCATCCTGATGTTATTGCTTTCTCTTGTAAAGATACCCTCCTAACTCATTTTACTTGCTATTCTAAGGTTATGTAACTTATGTGTGAATATTGGATGATAAACTTCATCTAGAGTTTTCTTAAGCTCTAATTATACATTTTTGAATCGAATTTGTATGTGTTGTGGCAGTAATAATTCAAAGTACTGTAATAGGTTTGTTAAGCATGACCTCCCTTTCATGAATCCAGGTTGCCTATCATTAATCAAATCATGCCTTACCAGGTGTTTATTTGCCATGCTCCCTAACTACGTTTCCATTGAGTATAATGCTACAACAGATGTTAACCTTTGTCACTCTTGATTCATCTTCTTTTGCTCCTTTTATAATACATTATATGATTTTAGTATGCACTTAATGAACTAATAATACACACTCAATAATAGAATAGATTATTTACTCCAGTTGAATTTACTAGTTATTGTTACTGGAATTTCCAAAAGTATTCAATTTTAACTATATGCTTAAACTCTAAATTCTGATAACAGGTATATGGGCAATAATTATTGCAAAATATAGTATATTTCAAGTTTTAAAAGGCCATTTTACAATTTTTTCAACTTACTGTTTTTAATAATGGGGACAAAGAAAATGAGAGTCTCTGCAGTAACATTTATCCAAAAGAAGAGCTGTGATAATGAATCCTAGGAGGAACGTATTTTATCACTGAACTATATGCATCAGGGTGTACAGGTGATCGGAAGTTATTACAGTTACAGCAAATTTTAAAATGTGCCTAATTCTAAAAGAAAATAATTTAAGATTTTTATCATCAGTGAGACAGATGGCACTATGACATATGCAATCAATCTTTAATATTGTTATAGATCATTGTTTTTTTGTTTGCAGTATAGAAATAGTTAAGAGCACAGAAAACAGTATCTCCCTTTTTTTGGTAATTTTAAATAGAATTTAAAATATCCGTCTGCTTGAAACTGTTATCTTTTACTCAGGTGCTAATGATGCAATAAAAGTAAAATATGGCCTTAATTTATTTTTTAAAAAGTCTAGAATATATTGCTGACACAAAGTTTATTAAATCTGAATTTAAATTATCATGCTATTTCATTTTCATAAAGATTTAGTTAACAAGACATTGTATAATTAAATGATATACTCTAAATATAAACTAAAGTGAAATTCTTAATGAAAAATAATACTTATAACGTTAAATGTTCCTTTGTTTTCCTGACAGATTGATATTTATAGTTTTTTTTTTTTTATTTCTCGTGTCTGTTCAGGAGGCAATAATTACTTTATCAACTGAATACACAATTTTAGGCAAAACGCAATAGACATTTTTCATGAATAAAAATCGGGTACAGTTCTGATTGAAATCATAACTGTGTTATTTTTGTTAAGCACAACATAGATATTTTTGTCTATGGTGTTTACCTCACATAAACATGTACCATATAAATATTCAGATAGTAGTATAAATTTGTATAGATTTATACTTCTATATTTATTTATTGTATTAATAATTTTAACATTTTTAAAGTAATTTATTCAAATGACAAAAACAAGTAAATATTAATTAAATACTATTGGTTTCCTTCTTACTATATCATTATGCATGAAAAGGTTTAGTTCAGTTATTCTAATATCTTCTTTAGATATGCAAGTCTACGTCATTATGAATATAGCAAAAATGGCTTGATTTCTACAATATAAACCTGTAGAGTTTAATTTTATAAAATCAAAAGTACACATTGTATCGTATTGTTCTAAACTATCTTCAATTTGTTAGTATTATAAAAATAAAGTTTTTGCTAAATATTTTCAATTTGTTTTTTTTTTTTTTGGTTTTTGTAGTTTCTTTTCTTGGATAATAGTGAAGTCAATTTTTGGAAACCTAATGTCTTTAAAAATGTGCATTGATACTATTATATAAATGCAAGTTCAAAGAGATACAATATTCAAATGTCAATAATATCACTTTCAACTTTTAGAGACTATCAGCTTTTTTCTATATCTTCCTAATGGATATATTTTATAATGTAATGCAGTTCTATGTGTGTTTTTATAGAAGTAGTCTTACTTTTCTTATCCACATCTGATTTATCTTTAAAATATTCAAATGGATCTCAGAACCGAATGGACACAATCCATTTTTGAATGTGTTACCATATGTTAGGTATTGTGTTACACACCTCAAACCCATTACCACATTTATTACTCATATTAGCTCTATGAGGGGGGTATTATTCCCATTTTACAGACAAGTGAATTGAGGCTAAATGGATTGGTCTGAGGAATTAGTTCCATTCAATTTCAAAGGCAAAGTATTTTCTATGATGTTCACTGAAAGGTGAAAGAATGTGCTTTATAACTTTCTATTAACATTCATTGACTATAGCTGGCTGAGATGGAAAGATTGACAAAAAAGAAGTGCCTTTGAAGTTCACATCAATTTTGAAACCTCTTTTTAATATTCAGTGTTGTTCAGAGGCATAGAGTGCAGTCATCTAGGGCACTCGTCTGGCTAGCAATTGCTAGAATCTGATGAAGGGAACATGTCGTCCCTGACATGACCAGACGCAGGAAGAACTAAGTGATGAGGTTAGTGAAAGTAAAGTACTTAAAGGATGATAAGACTCAAATGTGGAACTCAAGCCCAGGTGGAGTGACCATCCAGGAATTATTAATAATCCATGTGTTCACTCGTGTATCAATAGATGTGTATTGATGAGCTACTATCTTTCATATGATGTATTAGACATTATCCAAAGGTCCATAGTCGGGGGAGGAGGGTGAAAAATAAAGATTGAGAAAGTCAAACCGGAGGTTCGGTATCAGAATTCTAAAGCACAGAAAAGTGAAGCCTGGATGATTCCTGAGTGGTGGTAAGCCATACATATTTTCCCTTTATTGATCATCGGTTTGGGGGTAACCTGGCTTCGGCAAGCTACATCAAATGTATCAAGTAAGAGTACTGGGATGAAAAGGGAAGGAAAGGGAAGGTTGCTAGCTTTCGATTGTTATCAAGTGCCAGAAGCAGTATTGTCAGTATTCCCCCAATCCCCTTCTTTCCATGAACCTAAAATGTATAGTAGATGTTCCAGTTCACCTAACCCACCGTGCGATATCATCTTCACGTCTGTACTACTGAGTATAACTTAGTATTGTCACTTTTGCTTATCTTGTCATTTTTTTTACTGTGTTTTCTTTCTTTCTTTTTAAAACAATTCTGTCTAGCCCCTGGCCACCTGTATTTTAACTTGATTTTAGCATCCTGTGGATTCTGCTGACTAGTAAAGATTCAGGAATTAAATGACATTTTGTTACTATTATATTTTTAATGTATAATGTCCCTCCCTTCCTTTCTTCCCTCTTTCTCTCAGTCTTTCATTTTAACCTTTCAGCTTTTTCCACATCAAACCTGACCAGTGGTTTTTGCTTCGTGATAGGGCCTTGTACAGCCAAGTTCACGGGACAAAATATTAAATTGTTAGCTTTCAAGTATAAAATAACATTTTTAAACTTCATGGCAGAGACCATAGTTTTAAAAGGTTTTTGAGTTATAAGGCCATGCATTTAAGAGAGGAAAATGTGTGTTTTGTTTTTTGGGTTTGTTTATTTGTTTGTTTACTTATGTTTGATCAACAGAAGAGAATCTGTGAGGAAATCTGGCCTCAAGTTTATGAGATAACATGAGGGAAGGATCAGGAGCTTGCAGAACGTATTCACTGAAGATCAGAAACCATCATGAGCTGTAGGTATGTCAGTAGAGGCAGCAAGGAGAGATACCTGTGACTCTCCAAAGCCAAGACAAAGCGTATCTCAGGGATGCCAGCACGGATGACAAATCCAGAACAAGCTGTTTACCCCCAAAACCATGATGTAATGTAGAAAAGGAGAACGGACATGTCTCAGATGAGCACAGTGTTTACCAATATTAAGTGTGCTGTTATCAGGCAGAATGGAATCTCATAAAAGATAATAAATTTAGTAATAGAAAATACTTTTGCATTTCTCAAACATGAGTCTAGTTCCCTCAAATATGGACTTTTGATACACTCGTATTTGACCTCATTCTGCCTTGACTGCCCTTCCCCCCTTTCTCGTGTGCTTCCTCTCACCTGGCTTCTCCCAGTGACTCCGCTTTTGTCCTCTTCCCACCTACGCAGGGCCTAGACACGTGGACACATATCCCTTTTCTTGGGTGCACATCTTTCAGGAATCTATTTACCACTTCATGTATATTAATGTATCAAGATTTTCTTTCCTAGAACCCGATTTGCTAGTAGTGCCTTGGACTCTAATAAATTTGATCTGTGACATTGACTTACTGACTATGCCCAAAATGTCCCCCACAGTAATCCTCAATGAAATCTAAATAACATGGTGGTAGTGAGGACACACTATATATGTAATGTATCATACTATCCCTTTTTCTCAGAAATCGCAAAGAGAATAATAATAGCTATCTAATGTGAAACAGTAGTATTTACTCTTTAAAAATGCTTTCATGTACAGTTTCTCATTTAACCTTACAATTATGCAAATAAATAATACATCGAATGTGTTAGTTTTCCTTAAAATATAATATGCAGAGGAAAACACCCATAAGCTGTACCGATAATAGGCAATAAATACATGTTGATTGGACATGGGGAAATATATGTGGAAATTATAACAAACATATAATCATAGCTAATTGTAAACTAGAAGCTGTGTTTTATTTCCCTTGTGTTTTTCCGTCTGTGATTATGATGGTTTGGGTACCATTTTTATTTTTAGAAGCATAGTAATATACACTACCCCACTTACACTGACACATGAATTTTCTCAAAGAATCAAGGTAGACTGAATATAATTCATTGGCTTCCTGACTCTGAAGTCAGGCTGCCTGTGTCTGAATGCCATCTGCACTGTTTACCAGCTGTTTGACTCCGAGCAAGTCACTGAACCTCTCCAAGCCTCAGTTTCCTAATCTGAAAAATATGCGGATTAAACAGGATAACATGAAACTCTATAGTAAGCATTAAATAATTGTTATTTATGATCATTCTGGTTATTATATACTCATAATTTTAAAGCTTCCTTTTATTTGAAATCTCTAATTCTGACTTAGAGGAGAACATAGCACAGTTGTTGGACAGGTAAAATGAAAGTCACCTGTGACTCACTAGCGAATACTGGTATGTAATATATTTAAATGTAATCATTTTTTCCAAGAAGTCAGAACAGTGTTTTCTGACTTGTGAGGAAACAAGAAAAAAAGCAGCAAGACATGAAGGATGGATTCAGGTACTTGCACAATAAATGAAAGAAAGAAAACTAATTTAAAATAATTAGTTTTGCGATCTCGCTTTTTTTTTTTTTATTTACATAGGGCTGCAACCTGAAAACATAGCTTTGACAATTATTAGCAGTATTTACCAGACATTTTTAGCTCTCATCTGTTGGGTATGTGCTGGGATAAGATTGTATTTGCCTGCCTCTGAAATCAGACCTGGCACGGGGCAAGCTTTGGCCAGTGAAGTGCAGGGTGTGGCAGTTGTCACTTTTTCCCCCCACTACTCTGATGATTGTGGAATCAACAGTCAAGGCGAAGTTCCATCATCCGGAGTCTGTGTGTGACCATGATGAGAGAGCCCCCTGCTGCCCGTCACTGGAAATGCAGCAAGACCAAAACAAACCCTTGTGTTAACACTATGACAACTTGGGATTGTAGGTAACTTACAACATTGATTAGACTATCCTGACTGTCACAACATTTATTTAGGTTTTGCATCATTGCTTATACTTATTTTCTTCTTTAAATTATAAGGTTGTATAATATAATATAACATAATACAATCATACAAAACTTTTCACTAGAAACACTACCTGTAAATCTCAATTTAAAAAGTGAGACCATGACAGTTAAATTTAATCTAATTTAATTTTTTAATACTTCCAAATGCAGTACTTCTCAGGTGGTAGCTTGTGTATGGTATGGTTCTTGCGTATACAGAAATCGTTGAGCACAGCAGCATGTTTGAGGGAGTTGAATTGGATATTTACTAAGATTACTTGGCATTTAACTAATAACTCATGAATATGGATCAAAACAATTACAGTCAAAGTCAGCGAAATTCAAGAATATTCGTCAGGTGACAGTAATGTGTGAAACAATGTCAAATATTTTGAAGAAAAAAAATAAATGAAAATACTCGAAATGAGATATCTGTAAATGGTAGTTTTCTAAATGAATAATGCTGAATTATAAAAATTCCAAAAAAAATATAATGTACTGTAAAATAATTGGAAAAGGTTTTTCTGTGAATCAACCTGTTTTGGGTTTGGGAATTTACTTAAAATGAGAGAAAGAAAGAAAAGATAAAGAAAAAGAAA
>NW_017732292.1:311377-313095 GCF_001890085.2 Hipposideros armiger | reverse complement strand
ATATATATATATAAAATTTATAGAGATACTATTTGCTGAGCATTTGTGATTGGCATGGACATGAACAGGCAGGGAGTCTTTGCCATTATGAAGCACATATTCTAGTGAAGAAGAGAAAATTAGAAAGCTAATAAATAAACAAAATTACAGTGGCTAAAATATTTTTCAAGCAGGTTGCATTTAACTATGAACTGAATGATACCTTAGAATTAATCATGCTATGATCTGGAGAAAATTGTTCCAAGCAAATAGCTAATGTGATGTTCTTGAAGAGAGAATGAGCTTGGGATATGTAAGGAATAAAAAGAAGGTACTCTGACTGGAATACACTTAGCAAGGTGTGGAAGAAAGCATCCCGTGTGCTTTTAGTTTTCCCTGCTCGTATCATCTGTTCTCCTATTGTGCAGGAATTGGTTTGTATGATCAATAGAATATGGCAGAATTGATGATACATTACTTCTGAGATTAAGTTACAAAAGACATTGTGACTTCCTTCTGGGTTGCTGACATTTCTTGCCTTGGATCCCTTGCTCTGGGGGAAGCCATGTTGTGCGCAGCTCTTTGGAGATGTTCACGTGGAGGAACTAAGAGTCCTGCCAACAGCCACATAAATGAGCTTTGAGTGGGCCCCTCAGCCCCAAACACATCTTCCGAGATTGTAACGCTAGGCAACATTTTGACTGAAACTTCATTTAAGATGAGCCAGAACTGCTTCGCTAAGCTCCTCCCAGATTCTTGACCCTTAGAGATAGTATGGAATAATAACTGCTTGTTACCTTAAGTGCCCACGTTTGGGAATAATTTTTGTGCCGCAATAAATAATGAATACACAAAAGAAGGGTGGTTAGGAATGAAGTGAATGATGTGATATAGGACTTCAAAGAGCTTGGTAGAGTTTGAATTTTGTTTAAGTTATTAAATGAACTTAAGTTATTAAGTAATTTGAAATCAGGAAATATGCACGTAATGCCATTTGACTTCGTTATAAATAAAAATGAATTGACTCTTGAGGACACAGTAGTTTGAGGGGGCATTGGAATTAATCAGGATGAGTTAATAGGAGTAATCACGAGGTGCATGAGACATTGATTAGAGTGGAACAGAAAGAAACAGACACAGGTGGAGCTACCTGGGTTAGTAATGGAAATAGGACTGGCGAGCAATGCTAACAATGGGGATATCCTTAATGTACATGAGTACTTAAGATCAATGAGAAAAAATAAAAGGCAAGTAGCTAATGAATTTCCAAATGACAAAAATACATTGAAAAAGACAATCTCATTATTATTGGCAAAAAAAAAATCAATAATAATGACATATTTTTACCCTGCAGATTTAAAAAGACTGAGAAAACTCTTCATTGGCAAGACTGCAAAACTGCACTCTCATTTATTGTAGATATGAGCCCACATTGACATAAACTCTCTGAAGCTAGTCTCCAAAGTGCATATTTGTTCCAGGGATTCCACTTCTAGGAATTTACCCTAATGAAATGTGTACAATATTAATGAACAGTTATTGTTCATTGCAAGACTATTTATACTGGTGGGAATTGGAAATTTATAAGCTCATCATGTCATGTAATGAATTATGCCTGTGGCATAATGCTAAATTAAATAAAGGTTTTAACATGGTATGTTTTTAATGAATCCATGTTATGTAAAAATATATACATTCATGCCATACTCCCATGGTGTGTGTGTGTGTGTGTGTGTGTG
>NW_017732292.1:305565-310264 GCF_001890085.2 Hipposideros armiger | reverse complement strand
CAGGTTGAGCTGTTGTTCAGCATCTTAGCTGTGGAGGGCAGTGTCACTGGCCCTCATATGTGGGATCTGAACCGGGGCCCTCTGGCGTCCCAAGCTAGCTCTTAACCAATGCACCACTCGGCCAGCCCGATAGCTCATTTATTTTTAATGATGAATAATAATCCATTGCCTGGATGCACCGCAATTTATTTAGCTATTCATCTGCTACTGGCCATCTTGGTCACTACCAAGTTTTGACATTTAAAAATAAAGCTGCTATAAACATCTGTGTGCAGTTTTTTTTTCTGTGGTCATAAGTTTTCAACTCTTTTTGATAAATACCATGGAGTGTAATTGCTGGATTGTGTGGTAAGAGTTTGTTTAGTTCTTTAAAAAACTTCAGTGTCTTCCCAAGTGTCGGTACCATTTTGCATTCCCACCAGCCAAGATTTGCAAGTACCTGTTGCTCCACATCCTCACCAGCATTTGGTGTTCCAGTGTTGTGGATTGTGACCATTCTAACAGGTGTGTATTGTTATTTAATCGTGGTTTTAATTTGCATTTCACTGATGATGTAATACGTGAAACATCTTTTCATGAGCTTATTTTACATCTGTATATCTTCTACAGTCTGGTATGTGTTAAAGTGTTTGGCCCATTTTTTAGTTGGGTTATTTATTTTCTTATTGTTGAGTTTTAAGTGTTCTTTGTATAGCTTGGATAATAGTACTTTATCAAATATGTTTTTTGCAAGTATTTTCTTCCTGTCTATGGATTTTCTTCTCCTCTTGACCGTGTCTTTGGCAGAATGGAAGTTTTGATGTTAATGAAGTCCAGCTTATCAATTCTTTCTTTCATGGATCATATCTTAGGTATGACATGTTATTTTTACAAATAAAAATAATTTAATACTAGTCATAAAAATGTAAAATATAGAAAACTTAACTGGATAAAATAATATTTAAAAATCTTACCTATATTTTGATTTTCTATTAAAACAAATAACTACAAAGTAACTCTATTGCATTAGTCATTTTCTTTATTCAAGTATTATCTTTATAGTGATGATTTTGAATTTTTAGTAGTCTTTTTCAATTACATTTCTAGGTCTTCAGAAAACTTTCTTTTCATTTACTGGTGTTAAAGCAGGAGAAAAATATCATAGGAATAATAAGAAAAAGTAAAACAGGATTCATCACCAAGGAGAAAATAAAACATCTGAGCATGTAGTTAAAAAAAGATTAAAGGTATATACCCACTATAGATTTATTATGGATATTAAAGCCCTGGTTTTTAAGTAAATGATGGTCCATTCTCAAATGTTTCATAATGACTGTTAAAATAATGCTTTTGTTCTGATTCAATCTTTGCCAAAATAATTTAGTTGGATAAAAACTATTTTTCAAAAATAATTCTCACATTGAATTTTTAGTTTATTCAAGATCTGAGGTAGTAGTAAAAAGAGATTCTTATCCATTGAAATACTGCTTTATAGTTCCTGCTTTAGAGAGTGACCAAGGATCAAATCTAAAATTAATAAGAAATTTCTGATTTCCATTTTTATTTGATACTAATCTGTTTTGTTTAAGGTTTATTGGAAGTCTTAAAATGGCTGGCGTTAACAGCCGTATAATAATGTGTTACATTTGTAATTACCAGTCATGTCTGTGTTTCGTATGCAGTCTTTCATTTTATCCTTACCATAACTTAGGTAGCATTGATTAATGGCTGCCGTTAGAGAAATAAGACAACTGAGGCTCAGGGATGTCAAATGTCTTGTCCAGAATTACAATTCTAGTAAATAGTGGATCAAGAAAATTACTCCAGAGCTCAAAATGAAATAATGCCTCCAAAACGGAAATCAATGTTTTATTTCCATCCAAGTCTTATATACTTATTGCAAAGCTTCCGAAACGTCTCATTTGGTTTCACTATTGACTAGGACAGGAAATTATTTCTGAAGAGTGCCCACTCCTTACTTTTTCAACCTGCATTTTTTTTTCTCCCTGCATAATAACTTTCAGTTGCCATGTTTTCTATTTATTTTTTTGTTTTGAGTACATTTGTTTCCTGAATATATTTTAAAAAGTTTTATATAAGTTCTAATATACTGCATTTACTACATGTGACATTTAAGGCAGGCCTGTAGTCCTAGTCCTAAAGGAGCTTATGGAGCTGAGTGGGGATAATAAAGCATTTTAGAGAAACCGTTTAACGGAAAGCTAGAGCAACTCATAATCCAGTGCGTTCATTATTGGCAGTTTGGGTGTTATCTGTTCAGCATTGCCCAATGGGCATGATATGAACTAACTTTCCTTCAACCTGAAGTCATTGCTAAGATTTAAAACGTATTTATTGGATTAAGAATTCTATATTTCTCTTCTTTTATCTGGTCCCTTCACAAGCTTATTCATAATATACTATTTTGATACAATTTAGTATTTTTCTACAGTTTAGTAGTATTTTAACAAACATTCGAATGTTCCCACTATACATTATAGGGGCTAGAATACCTAAATTGCACATGGAAAGTGGAAATATATTTCCCCTCAGTAAAGCACCTGCGGTGTACAATAACTAGGCAGTTTAATTATTTGAGTCCTATATTTTAATTTTGTTCACTTTTTGTGTGTATTGTCTCCAAAAATAACCTTTTGTTTGAGAAGCTAAATTGTTGAACAGACAGTTTTAAAAAGTAATTTGGCTCCTAAGTTCTCAATTCTATTTCCACGAGCACTTATTAAAACGTACTGTGTGCCAGGCTTGAAGTCTCACTCAGGAATTCTGCAAAGTGAAGCGATATTTTCAGAGAACTGAATTTCTTTCACAGTTTAATTTCAGTTGTGAAAGTTGAAAAACAGCAATCTAGAATGCATTTGGCCATCGATGGCACTTCTAAATTTGAAGCTATACTGAAGCTGTCACCCCACCATCCAAATGGTTGTCAAATGAGGATGCTAATTGAAAGGCTTTGGCTGTGACATTAAGTGTTGCAATTTTAGGAAGCAGAGAGAAAAACGCTAGGTAAAACATGGATTATAAAGTGAATAGAATTAACAAATTTTAAGAATGGGCCATAATTTGATAATCCTACAATAAATGGATTTTTCAGTTTCTAATCTGTTGTAAAGTCTGTATAGAATTTGGAATAATGGCATTTCTACCTAGATCTAAATTCCTTACTGGCAAAACTCATGAATCTTCTCCTCCCATTCTGTTGGATTTGGAGGACTATCTGGTACAAAAAAATATATATAAAATTTTGGGAATTTGCAATCAAACTCAGAAATCATACCCTATTGTTCTCCAAAGCAGATCATGCATCAAAAAAAAAAATACAGGGTAAACCCACCTTACCATTTACTAACTCTCAGATATCACTATATGTTATATTTGGGATGCGAGTCTAACATTTTGATTTTGAATATGGTAATGGTGTCTAGTTTGTTTGTTTCTCTGTTGCCTAAATAATTGTGAAGATAATATAGTGTAGTTGCTAGGGTCACAGCTACTATGGAAGGGTGATCAATAATTATCTTTTGAAGTGGCATAAATATATATTTAGATGTATTTGGAAAGAAAATATCATGCCTTTAAAATGCCTTTCTCACTTGTTGAATAAATGAATGAATAATTTTTGGTAAAATACATACATACATACATACATACATACATACATACCTAATAAAATAAAATGCCTTTCTGAGGATAACCCTGGTATAAGTGTGATATTCTATTGTTGAAGATTAATAATATAGATGGCCAGTTAAATATGTTCCGGGACTTAGTGGAAATCTTGAAAAAAGCAAATTATTTGAGGTGCATTGGTTCATATACACACACACATCATTGATAGTTTTCATATAAAAATTTACTAATGCATGAATTAACTTTCACAGGATAAAATGAACAATTTTTCTGCAAATTACAATAACTATTTTCTGTCACTTTTCCTAACATTCTATTTTTTTGTCTCTTTTTAATTTCATTTTAGTGTTACTTGAAATTAAAAAAAAAACTGGTTGAAAAAAACTGGTTGTTAAAGTTTAGTCAAATACTCTTTGCACTGAATTACTTCTTTCGTTTTATTTTTTACAAAGCTGCAAGAGTTTTACTTTCTAAAAGCTTATTCAGCTTGAATTTTCTTATACATATATAATCAATTTATTGGTTGGTTCAATCATACAGTTACTTTTATTTTTCATTTCTATTAACTTTTTGAGGACAGGAACAGTATCTAATTCATATTTTTATTTCCCAACGGTTAACACACTGTTTGGCATGTAGTAGCATCTCACTTAATATTCAAAGAGAAGGACTTTAAACACTAAATACCAGGCAGGTTAGGTGAAGGAGAAATATGTATATATTGCCCGTCTAAAATTCAAATTAAGTGTGAAAGAGCTCACACACAATAATTCTTTAAATTCAGGTATGTAAGGAAAAAATGTCTTCTATGTTATATAAACTATGGTATATCAGATTAACAAATCAAATTATTGAACACCTGGGCTTTTCTTGAAAGTACCAGAGAAAGCCTTCTGTGAGTTATTTATCATATATATATATATATATATATATATATATATATATATACACACACACACATATATATATATATATATATATATATATATATATATATGTATATATATTTGAAAACACTCTATCCTAAGATTTTCATAAAATATTTATTTAGAGACTGCATGTTGCTCTACTA
>NW_017732292.1:215976-304200 GCF_001890085.2 Hipposideros armiger | reverse complement strand
GAGACAATATAAATTGGTAACTACAATATGGCCTCAGGGATAGAAAAGACAGTCTGGGGAATATAATCAATAATGTTGTAAATATTTTTTAGGGGGCCAGATGAACTCATGTCTTGTTAGGGAGACCACTTCATAGTGTAGAGGCCTGACCACCGCACTGTATTTCTGAAGTTGATGTTGAATAATATTGTATGTCAACTATAATTATATATACATATAGTCACAGGACGTGGAGTAGAGAGTGGGAATGGAGTCAATGGAACTGTAATAGACAAGAATGATATCGGGGTGGGAGGGCAGTAGATGGGGGGAGGGGGGTTGTTACTTTGTGAGAGTGAAAAGGATGACTATTGCGTTGTTCTGTACCTGAACCTAACAATAAAAAAAAGAAAAAAAAAAGAGTAGGCTTACTTGAACCTGAAAAAAGAAATTAAAATAGCTACCATGATTCCCTTTCTAATGAATCCACATTACCAAGAAACTCAAACCCAAATTAAATAATAAACTGTGGTAACTATGTTTTTACAAGTGTTGATTATTTATTCTATTTTATTTTATTATTCATGAACTACTGGTATTTTACAATATAAACCCATATTTCAGTAGAGTGAGCAGGACTAGTGTTGTTCATTGAGAACTGAAAGCACAGAGGTGTTATTTGAAGCTGTTTCGTTGGATGTGATCCCCTGGAGAGGGAAAATGGATGGCAGAAGCAACCCCAGGCTAAGCGTGGGGACATTCCAGCATTTGGAGGTCTGGGAGATAAGGTCATTCTCACAAGAAGGCTGAAGACAGATGGAGGAGAAGCAAGAGAGAATTACTCCAAAAGCCAAGTGCAGAAAGTAATTCAATAAGGGAGAAATCAACTGTCAATCTGGTGAGAGATCAGGGCAGATCAGAGCAGGGATAGAACACTCATGGGAACAAGGAGAAAAGCAAAGCAGGTATCGATGGTTCCATAAACCGGAAGTATGGTAGATTGGGTGGGTGGAGAAGGTGAAAGTTCTTTACTGATTTTACTATTTCTTTCTTCAACATCGGAGTCCCATTCATCTGATGACTGAGGAGGTAGAAGGGGATGTTTGAGGGTTGAAGAAAATGGACGGCATGGAGCACTCCACTTCTTCAGGTGACTGGGAGCTCAGACTGACAGGATAGTCTCTGTCCTCTCCTTGGCCTGTGCTTTTTTCAAAGAAAAAGCTGAGTCTCATGATCATTGGCTACAAAGTGCACTAGACGACTTCTAGCATCGTAGATTCATGTTTATTTATGTGATTTACTAAACCAATAATGAATCACATTATAGTTGCATTAAAGCCTGTTTTGTTGATTTTTTAAATAGTTGAACAATTTCAATTTAATGCAGACATTTCCTCATTTTATTTGCCATAATTCTGTTATACCAAAATTTAATTTTTTTTTTACTTTCTCTGTTAAAACAAAACACTGTGTTTTTAAACTTTGTAGTTTCTTTTGCTTTTTTATAGACATAATATTCTATAGTGATTCATTGTATTTCATTTTTAGTTGTCACTGCTTCCTCCCACTGTATCATTCTCTTTCTCTCTCTTTCCCTAAAACATATTTTGTTTTTTTTATCTTGCATTCTGCTCTGAATTCTCAGTTTTGTGCTTAGAAATATTTTTTGCCTATGGAGGACAGAGAAGCAGCTTGATAAAAGTGACTGTTTTCCTAAAGTTGTGACCCATCCTTTTTATTTTTTCTCTTACCTGCTTCTCTTACTTACAACTTCTATCAAGAGTGTTGCTTTCTTATTTGAAATAAAGTTCAACCATGACAGGTAACCCGAGAGTACTTTAAATATACCTTAGAGTGAATTGAAACGTCTCCTTCCTTCTCATACTTCAAGGGCTGTGGCCACTACTGTCTGGAAGTTATTTTGTGACACAGTGATTGCCAGATGGTATCTGTCCTGATAACTCCATTTAAGAAAGTAGAAAGAGAAAACTTTTATCAGCCTGTCACCATCATGCCTTATCACCCACAAACAAGTGGTCAAGCTGGAAGAATAGGGCGGATCATAAAGAAAGCCCCAGAGCATATCACTAGGGGAGATTGGCCAGTAAGATTGAACCACTTGCACAGGATTCATCTTTTCACCCTTGAATCAATAACAGGGATTAGTAAAAGCATATCTGGAGGCCTCCTTCAACTGCTTATGTTTAAAATTGGCTTTCTAGGACAAGAAGAATGCCGTGTGTTCTGTTGCTTGTCTACACATGGTCCTGAACATGGGGGCGCATGTGTTGCCCTCTTGCACGTGACCATTTTCCCACAAAACATTTTGCTAAGAGATCGCATAAGGTACCGGGGCTTTTAGAATGTAAGACCTGTACCAGTGATTCTCAAAATGAGAATATCCCCCAGATCCATGGACTAAAACTCTCAGGGGCTCTGTGACTTAAATAAGCTATTTTTCATAATAATGCTAAGACAGTAAGTGGACTTTTTCAGTGTGTTGGTTTTTACACTGATGGTGCAGAAGCAGTGCTGGGTGAAACTGCTGCCCAGTAGCAAGAACCAGACAGTGGTGTGAAATTATTCCAGTGGTCTTTTTATTCTTCACTGTCACACAATCATGGGGAGAAAAAAGCTGAATTCATTGAAGACTCTTCTTTAAGAACCAGTAAAATATACTAATGTTTTTTTACATCAACACTTGACTACACATCTTTTCCATATTTAGGGTGACAAAATTGCAACTACACATAAAGTATTTGTGCTTTAAGCAAAGATGTGATAATGACTTTAAGGAAAAAGCAAGTATGGATTATTTGAGTTGTGAGCTAAACTAACTGGTTTGTTTTTACATGGAACATTATCCTGAATTGAAAATGACTGGCAAAGTATGGTTATTCAAATTTAGGTATTTAGCACACATTTTTTTAATGCATAACATGAGCCTGTCACTTCAAGGAAACTACTGACAGTATTTGTTGTCATTCATGAAATTTGTGCTTGTAATCAGTTGATCCTAAACAAGTAGAAACTATACTGCATTATGAATATTTGTTGTGGAATATTTTTTGCAGTTATTATCTAAGATTATGTGCTTGAATTGGCCCTGTGGTAATTCAAAATCAGTGCTGGTCTTTACTGTGGATAATAATATTGTTAGTTTTAATTTTACTTTGCATATCCTTAACTTTATACTAATTGCTTTATATTAGAGTTAAGATAGTCCAAAGCTGCCGTATCATTTTCTGACTTTACCATTGAGTTATAACCACTCATGTGAGTTTCCCAAATTTGCTATAGCTTTTTTTAGCCTACATTTTTCTTCCTCCTTTTTGTCAGTGCTTCTATAATATATATATATATATATATAGTCTAGGAATACCTATGAACAAAAAAAAATTCCCAATTTATATTCCGTAGCATTTATGAGAAAAATGATAAACATTTTGAGAATGTCTTTTAGATTACACCTAACTCCCCAATATCCTAATTCTCCTCTCAGGTTTTGGAAGGGGAGTGTGGCAAGATTCCCTTGAAAATCTCCAGGTGTATTCACACTTGAAAGTAACCTCAGATATCTAATACATTATTCTTCATTTATTATTATTTTTTAAGTCCTTTGTTCTATACAAAACCTTGCTCTTTAAACAAAATGTGGGCTATTATGCGCATGTTCCTATATGATATGTTTAAAAATATCATTTGTAAGTGCAAGTAGTTTTGCATGAATGTGTTTCTAAAATTGTTTGGAAATACAAGTGTGATCATGTACTAACGGATCTCCTGGGATGTAACCCTTAGTGTACAAGGGTCAGTGTTAACGCGCTGTCATAGAAACAGCTTAATAACAAGGGTGGAGGTGTCGTCTCTGCCAAAAGCTGTTTCTTAAATCTAAAGAGTATGACAGATGATGTGGCTTAGGTTGTTTTAATGATTCAAGAGTACTAAAAAAGTAGCTAATCAAAAGCTGTCACAATGAAACACCGAGCAATGACTTCTGGCAAGGGTGGGAGACCGAATGGCAAACTAGAACTTTTTCTTTTTTTTTAAAGAACCTGGTTTTCTAATTTGTCTATTGCTTTCTTTCAAAGACAAAACGTTTCGGCATGAAAAAGTGTGAAAAAGATGCAAGGGAGTCCCAATTAATGACTAATAACTCCTGCAAGTCAATTTCACATTTGCTTGGGGAAATGTACACTTACATTAATGAGCAGGTAAAACAGAAATTGCATTGAGCGCTTTCTGCTCCATCCTGTGGCACTTCCCCTCAGTGTCTGCTCCAGCCTGGAATGCTCAGGATACTAGATGGTTCTAGTATCCTCACTGTTTTAGTTACTGTAAAATGGAGACTCAAGGTGCACATTCTAAAGGAATGAGTTACCTCAGATAAAAACATTAAAAATTGCACACTTATTTTCAATTCATTTCCTCATGTAATTCTTCATTCCTCTCTTCTTGGCAGTGAGAATAGTATGTTCATGCTGGTCCTAATGAGCAACTCATGGTTGAAACTGCTGTTCTGACTGGTCGCTAAGTCCCATGACCAGCTTCTGTGAGCAGGCCCATGCAATATCCCTGCATTAAATGCTTCTCTTCCTAACAGAGTGTTTTAAAAAAAAATCTTCCCCACATGACTTTTTCCAGATTGCTATCTTATATATTCTGTTTTATGTACCTTCATTTTTGGGGTTTCATGATTCTAAAAACCTTGCTCCTAACAATTAAACATTATTTTTCTGGATAATATTTAATTATAAGTTTAGAATCATGGAAACTGTGTGTGTGTGTGTGTGCACGCGCGCGTGCGTGCACGCATGTGTGTGTGTTTGTGTGTGTGTGTACGTAATTTGCAGTGTCTTCTATGGAGAGGAATGAAATCCATTCCAGTTGGTTCAAAAATGTTGAAATGTATTTTCTGAGATACCGAGGAGCTCATGAGTCGGGAAGAGTTCACCATTCCAGCTCTGTTTCTCTGAGATTCTCTGTTCTTTCTCATGGGTTGTATTTTTCCTCATTTTCCAGTATGGATGTAGCAATGTTAAGCATCATATCCAGACAAAGAATGGCCAAAGGAAGAGATGAGCTGGTATTTTCTTGCATTTCTTACCATAGGATCCATTAGTTCATTTTCAGATGCTCCCGATAAACATCTCATTGGTAGGAAGGTCAAAAGTGAGTCACATGCCCTGTGTGAACAGATTATCATGATGATCACTGAATGACTCACCTGGAGACATCAGCACTCCGACTACTGCAGCATTGAAGGGGAAAATAATAATTGTTTCCTAGCATAGCTAGATTGTATGGGAGATGATGTAAAATAAAGTCTATCTTTATATATGATGCGTTATCCCTAGATGGGGCTGGGGGACTTATTCAGACACATTGGTCTTCATTCAACTTCTTTCAATGATAAAACCTTTCATAGGTTGAGCCTACTTGTCTAGGACACTCCTTTTATTTTTCTATTTAATTCAACCTCATCTTTTACTACTATTCTCAGATCACTTCTGCAGAAAATCTTGTTACATCATCCTATATCTTCCAACTGCTTCAGGTCCCTCTGTATGTATTTTGTTTTTTGTTTTTGTTTGTTTGTTTTCTATCAGTTAAGCATAGATTGGGTCATCATTGATTTGATAACTTTCACCTTTATTAGACTATAAATTTAATGCAAGGTCATGGCAGTTTTGTTCACTATATTTAGTACCTGCTTGGCCCATATAGCATAGTGAGTGCTCAAGAAATAGTTGTTCACTGAAGGACTCAACAAATACATGTTTACATGAATGAATCACAGAAATAATTAAAATTCCAAGCCTTTGAACAAATGCGGAAAACCCCCAACAGTGCTCTTTGTACAGACTCGGCCCATTAATCATTTTATTCAGCCTGTGAAGACTTTTTGAAGTTTAGGGAACTGATCCTTGTTCTTCAAAGAATGTATCACACTTTGTGATTCCACATTTATGTATGCATGTCCTTGATTAATGATGATCTCCCTCACTTGATTTGAAGTTCTCCGAAGACAGAGCCTGTGTCTCATTTAATCGACAGTTTTAAACAAAGATGTGGCTCGTATTAGGCACATACGAAAAACTTTATCCAATTCTGTTTAATGATATTTCTAATGAATGAATGAGTGAAATTAAGTTGCCTGGTATGCATGACTTTTAATTGTACGGATAGAACTAGAAATAACTGCATTTATTTGGGGATAACTTTTAAAATCTCAATGGAAAAAATGTCCAGTGGCTGCTAAATTTTCCCTTGTTGAAGTGTCTGCCTGTTAGAGTACCTTCCAAGACTCTCAACAACAAATAGAAAATACGTTCTTGTGATGATGCTATTTGATAACTTTGGGAATTCTTCAAGATGAAAACCCATTACCTTCCTTTCCCTTGCTCAGTAAACTGGATTGGTTAAATGGGTTACTTTATCAGAAGGAAAGGGCTTCAAGTAATCATTACACATGCCTAACAATCTATTTTAACACATTATTTATTACAAACAACCACTGCCACGTAAAGGAGGCGTAATATGACTCCATCCCAAAATGAGTGGAAGAGCAAGTGCCTCAGTAGTCCAGGAATGGGAGAGTGCATCCTGTCTTTTTGCAAAATAGGTGGACTGACCTGGATCCTGAAGACTTAGCCAATTCAGTCAAACTAAGAAGATAAGGGACATTGTAGGCGGAGAGAAATCAGTAAGGAAGACTGCTCCCTATTCAATAACTGTGTGCAAGCTGAACTGATCAGCAGCCGTGCTAATTAGCATAAGTCTGAAACAAAGGCTTTTGCTTTGCTTTTCCTTCCCTTTCTTTCCCTTTCCCTTCTTTACTTGTTCCCTTCTTGCCTCTTCTTTCACGTTCTCTTGTTTTCTTCCATCTCATTCTTCTCCTTCCTCCCCCAGCATTTCCAGTGAGTCACAGTCCATTGTCCATCTCCAACCCCAATACACAGTCTTTTGCACCTGTGGAGTTAGGATGTTTGCGCTCTCTCGCTTGCGCTGTCCTCACATTCCCTGATATCTAATGTAAAAAGTCAGCGCTCTCTTCCCAATGTTTCTATATGACAGTGCTGGCAAGAACACAATTATGTTAATTATAAAGGTTCTTAATTTTGTGTCCTCCTAGCCTTTTGGACTAGTGAGCATGAATACAAGGGTAGCTCAGCTTATTTTGAAATTTATTTTTTGTTTTGTTTTTCTGGTTTCTGTTTTTGTTTATTTTTCATTGTATTTTGTTTTGAGTATACTGTGGATTATTTTTCATAAGTTCAACTGTAATTTTTCATGTGGAAGATCATGATATTGCATTTGAAGTTCATTCAGAGCAAGATAATTGGGCATTTTCCTTCAGTTCTAATCCTCTTTTCATATGTTCTCCTTAGCATAATGATTACTTCACAGTAATGTTATAGTCCTTTTCTTACTTTAATTAATGTCACATCTCAATTCTAAGTGCTTATTTTCAGCCCCAGGGTACTAATTTCATATCTTGTTTCTTAAATTAGCTGACTATAAGCTCAGATTTCTGGTGGTTATGAAAATCATACAGCTATTCTGTGTCCCCATCAATAAGAAGAAATTAGTGTTTTAATGAAGGATTTTCGGCTAATCTCTCTGGTATTTGATTTTAAAAACTGTCGTATTGCTTGATGGTCTTAAGTTGCATATTAAGCAATAATTGCTGTGCAGCTAATACATTTTTGTTATTGCTGGAATCCTTTATCGTTTATAAGATGGCAGAAAAATGTACAAAACCTAATCAGATGTATTTTAAAATAAGTGTTCATTTTATTATCATGCTATTTAATCAGCCAGTATAGAAAATGATGTGAGTTTCTTAGCAGTTTTAAGAAGATTTGTTTATGAACTCAATTTTTTATTTGATAATAACATCTAGGAACAGGAGAAAAAGAAATTCTCTGGAGACATCTTATTAACACAACATCTCAACTTTTAGGGAAAAAAATACAAATTATGCTTATAAATATAGAAATTAGTATTTTTATATTCTCAAAATTTTGAATCTCAAAACATAGATAGCTGCATATTGAAATAAACTCTGTTGTTGCTGCTCACATATAATATTTCTGTTTTGATTTTATTTTTTGCAAAATCCCATTGTAACCTTAACCTGCATTGGTCCCTAAGCAGTGATTTTTCTCCGTTATCTCAGTGTTTGATTTGTCACACAGCTAGTAGTGATGATAATATCGAAGTTTCATCATCGTTTTGTTAATTGCTTTAATATGATGCCTTTAGTTAGACAGTTTTCTCTGTTATAGCTGTACTTTATAAGCTATAGAGGATGAGAGATACTTTCTCAGGCTTCCTTATTTTATTAGGGGGAATAACAATGCACTTTCTACAGATATGGATTTTGTTGATATCAATAGCTTTATCAAGGATTTGCAGGTATAATGACACAGGTCAATTCAAGAATACCCAGAATTTTGTTTAAAATGAAAAGTAGGAAAAGAAAATATCACTTGATTGTTGGTAGTCATTATATCATGATTAAAAATTCAATTAGTTTTTCAATGAAGAAGAAAATAACATTAATTTGGAGATTAAAAATGCAATTCTCTAGTGTCATTGTGTATGTGTATGTGTGTATGTGTGCACGTGTTATCTCCCTAGGACATGGTATTGGAAGCATGAGGTGAGGGTAGGTGGCAGGTAGGAGGTGTGTATTATCCAGCAGTTGAAGCTCCTTATGCAGAGCCCTTGGGGAACAAAGGACCTTGTGTTTGACAGGATAGGGGAAAGTCCCACGTGCAGAGGGACCATAATGTCCTTTTTAAAGGCAGTGAACATTTTAAAAGTAATTGAGGTTTATTTGCATACTGTGAAGGACTTTCACTAAGCTTCTCTTGTTTGTGTATATGCCTGTTAATTTTCTCTATAGTCCTTTGATGTTTCATATGATCGTTATTTACAATATTATCTTTTCACATTTCAAAACTTTCTCTCATATCATACAGGTTTCCTTTTATAAAAGTGTGAACGATTAAACTCTGAAAACGTTAATTTCAACAGCCCCTGATGAGTAAAACGAACACCATGGAGCCTCCCTCCTTTTTTCTGACCTTCCTCTCTTTTCTTTGTCTTTAAGCTTTTTATTAAAAATTATTCCATAAATTTTATTTAAGATAGTGTTATAATCTTCCAAGTACATTAATTAATGTTGAGGATAGAGTAGATTAAATTAGTAGTCTTACTTGGTATTTGCTATTTGATAAAAACTTCAAAGAATGAAATACATTTTACATTTAGTTGTATGTCAGAGCTAAAAATTTGAATCGGGTTTTAATTATGACTGGTAAAGTTATGAGAGTTTATTTATTCTGATATATTTATTAAGCAATTAAGATGTGTCTGTATATTGTCAAGGACAGAAAGTAATCTTGATCCTTCTTTTAAGTCCAGAGTTTTAGTTAATGATAAGAGAATCCAGTCTAGCCAGCTTAAACAGAAAAGGGTTTCTCATGGGTTATAGCTTGCTCACTGAAATATTTGGAAAGCTGATGGGAAAGGCTGAATATACAAGCTGAGTCTTCAGGAATCACCGCCAGAATCATGCTGTTCAAGTGGCCCACAGATGGATCTGCTGCCTGTCATAGAGTATATGATACATCTGGTAGCTAATAACACAGCTGCAGGCTGCATATCCGCACTATTTCAGAAGAAATGAAAAGACAGATTGAACGGAAAAGGACATTTCATTGAACTGAATCCAAAAGAGTTAATATACCTGTTTCCAAAAATGGCTATGACATAGCAGTATGAGCTTTAATGACAGTGCGTTCTGATGAGGATTTGGCCTTAGGGTTCTAGAAGGAACTAAAATCAATGTGATTACTGGAGGTCTGGTAATGCTTAGAAGTTTTGAAGTAAGATATCAGGAGCAGCAAACACTCGTGAGCTAGGAAAAGAAATTAGAGTCAAATTTTAGCAAGAGGAATTCTGTTCTGTGATTGCCCATGCATAATTTAATAATTTTATGTATGATGATACATTTTATTATTCATTAATTTAACTTCTTAACATCATATGGTAAGGTTATTAATTACATGAAATGATAAATGGTTCAATATGGAAAAAAGATCCAGGTACTTTATATTCTGTATTAAGCCTGAGTTTCCTAAGACATGTAATCTAGGGTCCTAATTTTAGTAACAGACAGAAGAAAGGTAGTTTTGAGTATTTTTTACCGTTATTCAATTTTTCTCCTTGTATTAATTATGAATTTCTAAAATAATGCTATACAAAAAAATGATCCAATTATTACTAATATAGAATATCAACTAGTGATTATTTTTCACAGTTCTGGGGGTAGGTTGAGTGGTCTTTTGATCCGAGCTGGCATTGGCTAATCTGGGCCGGGCTTGCTCTGGTTTCTGCAATCCATTGGTAGGTTGATGAGAAACTGGCTGGGTCTTACTCGGTCTGTTCAATTCTCTTCGTGTGGTCTAACGTATTTCAGCAAGATAGCCCTGTGTTCTCAAATCATAGGTACAAGTCCAAGAGTTTTTGGAAACCTCACAGGCCTCTTGATCCCTAAGGATCATAGCTGACACACTGTGACTTCAGCCACATTCTAGTAGCCCAGGCAAGTTGTTAAAGACTGTCCTATAATTAAGAGATAGACAAATAAGCTACAACTCTTGATAGGAGATGTTGCAAAGCTGCACTGTACACCATCTACTGCACTCTTCTATACACTGTTGAGAAGTAAATCAAGCAAGGTCATTGTCTTCAATGAGTTTTCCTCAACTGACTTCTCCTTTATTGAAATAGCTGCTTAGTTTCAAATAAACACATATCTAAGCAGGATATGTCTTGCCCTTTACAATAGAATTACACAAATATAAGTAAATTTTAAAATATTTATTGAGCATATATTATTTGAAAATCCTATGCAGAATGCAAAATCGAAAAACAAAACAACAGTCCAGTTTCCAGTCTGGCATGTAAGAAGCTTGGAAATCGTCCCCCTACCCTAGCAACAAGTAAAAAGCTGAGCAAACTAAAAAATAAAAATTAAAAAAAAATAAACAATTCTTAGATCCATAAGAAAAGTGATATCATATGGTAAACCACTGCCCCCCAAATTGGAGAGACTGATAGGCAAACACAATTATTTACCTGAACAGGGCTGAAACCTTCTTGGAAACCAATATCTGGGTAGAAAAATCTGAATTGTAATTGAAGACTTGCTGTAGGCTCAGTGTGGACAAGTCTGAGAGAGAAAAACCTCCAGGTGGACCCAGTCATCGGGGAGCCTCCACACTTTTGTGAGTTTTCCTTGCTGGATTTCTACCAGTTCTTCAATGATCTCACAGTGAATATCGGAGAAAAATACCCTTATGCTTCCAGAAGATGGAGGGCAAAAGAAACCATTTTGAAATACACCAGATTTTTTGTACTTCTTAACAAGGCCTGCCTTCAGAGAAGATAAGCAGATCAATAAAAAAATCCCGAAAAGAAGCTAGGGGGTTGGAGGACCTTAATTTTAGAGTAACAAATGTAAGAATTATAGCCTACTTCTCCTCAGAGACCCTGACAACCAGAAGACAGTGGAATGCAACATTTAAAGCACAGAGGGAAAAAAAAAGAAAAAGAAAGGAAGGAAGGAAGGAAGGAAGGAAGGAAGGAAGGAAGGAAGGAAGGAAGGAAAGAAGGAAGGAAAAAAGGAAGGGAGGAACAGACAAGAAAAAAAAACCACTACCACCAACCCAGAATTCTGTACCCTGAAAAATTTTTCTTGAAAAATGAAGAGGAAGTAAAGACTCCGAGTTGAACAAAAATTGAGAGGATCCGTCGTCAGTAGACCTGCCATGTTAGCAATGTTACAAGTGGTTCTTTAAAGAAAGGGTAAATTATATACTTCAGAAACTTGGATCTACATATAGAAAGGAAGAGCATTGGATAAAATATTAGTGAAGTTAAAGTAAGAACATTTTCTTCTAATTCTTAGTTGATCTAACACATATTAGTTTGTTCAAAATAATAATAACAACAATATAGTTGAATATATCTGACCATATAGAAACATATAAAAAGATGTTCAACCTCATATGTCACTAGGGAATTGCAAATTAAAACAACAGTGAGATAGCACTACACACCTATTAGAAAGGCAAAAATCCAGAACACTGACCACACCAAATTTTGGCAAGGACGTGGAGCAACAGGAACTCTCAATCATTGCTGGCATGAATGTAAAATGGTACAGCCACTTTGGAAGGTAGTTTGGCAATCTCTTACAGATTTCTAAACATTCTCTTACTAAATGATCCAGCAATTGTGCTCTTGATATTTATTCAAAGAAGTTGAAAATTGGTGTCTACTCAGAAATCTGCATGTAGATGTTTATAACAGCTTTATTCATAATCACCATTACTTGAAAGCAACTAAAATGCCCATTAGTGGGTAAATGGATAAACTGTGGTACATACAGACAATGGAATATTATTCAGTACTAAAAAAGAAATGCACTAACAGGCTATGAAAAGTTATAGAGGGGCCTAAAATACATATTACTAAGTGAAAGAAGCCAATCTGAAAAGGCGACATCCTTCGTGATCCCAATTATATGACATTCAGGAAAAGGCAAAACCAGAGACAGTGAAGATCAGTAGTTGCCAGGGGTTAGGAGGGTGGAGGGGATGGCCAGGAGGAGCACAGAGGAATTTAGGGCAGTGAAACTATTGAGTAGGTTGCTATGAAAATCAGACAAAAATCTTATGCTCAGGAAATCTTTGTAATTAAATAAAACCCCTTGTGGTGAATTTCAAAACCATGAACCACACCTAAGAGGCAGCTTAAAAGTTAAGTTATATCATAATAATTTTAAGTGCATTTTATTCTTATCTAGGCCCCCTTTCCTTAGGATAGAATACCACTCCTTAAGTTATCCGAGTTCCCACCCAAGTTCTATCGCCATCTTAATACAATGAAGAATAAAACTTGCTCTCACTTCTCTTAGGAATGGTTTTAATGGGCCATTGATGTCACCATTTTGACCGTTAGAACTATAGTGGAATAAGTTAAACTAGAAGTGCGGCCATGCAGGAGCCTCCTTGTACCAACTTCCTTCATCAGACCAGGTTGCTACACAGGGCTCATAGCTGTAATTCTGGGCACACAGTTGACATGGCCAGAAGGTCTTTGGTACCCAGAGCCAGATAATGAGGTAGTGTGAGGGTCCTTTGGGCATTTTCACACACGACTCCATGAGCGCAAATTTGGAGTGTGCATTTGGGCATCCCCAGATACACCCAAACGCCAAATTGCAGCAGTGCCAGGCAGCTAAGCCTGCTCCGCCTTTAATCTTCCCCAGCCTCCTGCATTTGTTTGCTGCTAGAATATATTGGTGAGCTTATTGCTAAGCACAGAGATTATTAAGAATCAAATTATATAGACTTCAATTATAAATTTTATTAAAAGCAAAGATAGTAAATACGCAAAACTCATTATTTTCTAATTATTTTATTCCATATCACTATTATCTATGTTCTTTAGGTTATTTACATCTATTGTGTATCTGTGGTGGACATACTATGTAATTCAGAGTTACCCCACATCTCTCTAAATACCACATTTAGTAATGTGACTTCAGTGAGTATTTAACTGTGAAGTTAATTTTCAAATGAATTCTCACCATTTTCCACACAGAATCTTCCTTCAACTGTATTATACCCTCATGTTGGATGTAGTTCATCTAAATACTTCTTGGAAACCTGCTTTGAAATTTCTCAATAGAGATAATAAAATACATATTCAAGAAAAAAAAACGACTAAGTAATTTCAGCTGAAGTAGAAACTACACCTTCTTTCCTTTGTGAACCATTTGCACTCAGAACAAACCTAGTTTTCCAAAATTGTTGAACTGGCATGAAATCAACACAGCACAATAGTCTCTAAAATGAACTGAATGAACTTCATATTTCACTCATTTTCAGATTTCATGGAAAGAAACGATGAAAGGAGAGCTAAGCAAATTTCTGCTCCTTATTTCAATGTATCACATTTACCCAGCAGAAATTCTCTTCAGAGCTTTCACCTTAGCATCTGTTTGTGCCAGAGAAACCCTAAGCTTCCCCTAATTTTGTAATGTTTATCTAACATGCTTTAAAAATTGGCTTCACCCAATTATGTTTCCTAATAAGAATGTTCTATTAGTCTCATTTATGAAGGGTGTTTTTCTTAGTGAAACATAATGAAATAATTGCTTTTGATAGAGTTTAGTGGGGGAACTTTGACTCCATTAAATGCTATGAAAAGATGTGGCCATATTTGAGCTCCATTTCTGATACTATTTTGGAACGTTAAAAATATTTAAAGACAGACTTTTTCTCTGAATTAATGTAACCTAGTGAAAATATTTTTTAAGTAAGTGAAGTGTTCTTCTCAGATTGTGAAAAATGATGAAATACTACCAAATAGGTTTGTTATTCATTAGAACTAAACATATATGCACACATATCTACACATACATATGCATGTACTTTAAATATTCGTGACACAGTAACATAATGACCAAAATATCAGCATATTATTGAATATCTTCAATACATACCATGTATATGTGCTTGTGTGTGGTGTTTGGCGCGCGCGCGCGTGTGTGTGTGTGTGTGTGTGTGTGTGTGTGTGTGTTATGGGTGTACGTGTGTATAATTTGTAGAAAATCATATATTTGGTATACATGTTATAATATATAACACAATATAATCTTGAAATGAAAGTGAAATTTCAATGGCAACTTCTGTGGAAAGAGGAGTTCATGTTAACATGAAGAAATGTATATATTTTAAGCTTTATAAAAAATGAGTGACTCCATAATAGAAATATTAGCAATTAAATTAAATATCAGTTTGTTTAGCAGTAATATTGAAAAATCCAAAAACATATTTTTTATATTCCTAATGTTACTTTTTGAACTGGAGTATGTTTGAATTTTAAAAGGTCCTTATAATTTTTTCTTTAATTAAAAGAAACATTTTTGAGCAAGTATGTTAACTGCCCAGCATAATGTTACGGTTGCCTTCTAGAATAAAAAAATAAATAGATGCTGAAACATTGCATCTAAATTTCACTTTTTCAAGTACACATTTCTATAATTAAGAACTTTCAAAAAATAAATAATAATATGTGTATCTCTACTCTATTTCATTATATGTGTTCCATTACCAAAAAAGAATATCTGTCAACATTATATAAATACGTCAACTTTAGAATTTTTACCTAATTTTGTTTTAGCTATGGTTTTCAGATATTCTTTAGGTAAATTATATAAACAATAAATTTATCACATTTTTAAAATTAACGCTTTATTTTTTAATTAATGTTTATTGGGATGACAATTGCTAGTAAAGTTACATAGGTTTCAGGTGTACAATTCTGTTTTACATCATCTATATGTCACATTGTGTGTTCACCACCAAAATTAATACTTTAATAAATATTTAGAAATAAATACCAGAAAACATATCTTCAAATAGAAGAAAAAGGCTAAAATGAAATATTTGCAAGGATGACTGTCAAGTAATTAATTGTATATTTATTTAAACACATTTAAATAAAAACATATCTATATCTATCTAAACATATGTATTTATATGCTAAGCTCTCCAACTTCCACTGGAGAACTCACAATGAGTGACACTAACAACTGGACACTTGGTTGGCCCCCAGATCAAGGATGGGATCTGCATTTCTTGATGCCAACTGTGGTATATACTTGATACGCCATATTACTGCCTATCATTTTCCCTTCAATCAAATACAAGAACTGATGCCACAAGGAAAGTCAGGCTGGAGCGTCACTACATACGGTAGATTTGCGATGTGCACTTCAAACAAGATGAAATCATGCAGACAGCATACTGTAAATGTTAGACTGTGGTCAATGCTGGGTTCGCTTGGCTGTGCTATGTTGAGATTATTTGTGTTGGTTAAAGAAGAAATACAAAGTGAATCAGATTTGTGCAGGAATAATTATTTTTCTTATATTTCAAGAGCTAGGCCACAAGAGTAAAGGCAAGTCTCTCTTCAGTCCTGAAATTAAATTAGATGCATGTCTGGTATTCACAGGAAATCCATCTAACTGTTGTGCATATCGCCAGTCCTTCCAATTTAGCATCTGATGGGGAACTTCATCAGCATACAAATAGGGAGGCAAGGGACTGATACAGTGAATTTTTTATATAACACTACTGAAAAGATCAAGATCTCTTTTTATTTGAATTACTTAAGACCAATTAAAAATAAAGGATGAGGGAAAATCAAAATTGAGCATTCCATACAAATGTTATGTAAATCCTTTTTAAATATCTGATTTGATTCTGAAATATATAAATAGAAAATAGAAAATATTTGGACTTTGTAAGGCAAGAAACAAATGAGTTGAAAAACATGTCAAGGTAAAAAGTGGTTTAACATGACAAGGTAATAATTAAACAAAAGATTAACAGCTAAATTAAATCTACCTTTCAGATGGTAAAAAAAAAACCCCAACTATTTATTGCTGTACAAAATCAAATCAGAATAGTATGAGAAAGAATGCAAGAAATAAGAAGGAAATTTTAAGCAGATTAAGAACAATTTAATAGGTTATACATGTACAAGACCAAGTTAAAAATAACCAAAAATGAATCATGGGTAAAAATGATTCAAAACAAATGCAACAAATGCCACAAACATTTGTAACAAATATTAAATTTTAAAATGTGTTTAAACTGCTTATTGAAGAGCTATCAGTTTTGCAGGTAAGGAAACTGTAAAACACAAATTTGCATATGTATTTATGGCAAATGTATTTATTTGTTTATTTATTTTAAAGGAAATTTTATTAAGAACAATGTGTTTTTCCAGAACCCATCAGCTCCAAGTCAAGTAGTTGTCTTCAATCTAGTTGTGGAGGGCGCAGTTCCGTGGCCCGTGTGGGAATCGAACTGGCAACCTTGGTGTTATGAGTTTGCGCTCTAACCACCTGAACTAACCAGCCACCACTTTATGGCAAATTTATTGATCATACTAATCTTTATAATACCACAATTTTTAAAACCTTTTAAAATTACTAAGCTGAACGTAATTTAGGTCAGTTACTTTATAGATTTCCCCTTACCAAATATATTTTTAATTAGAGCAAATAAGAAGGTTGAAATAATCATTTAAACTAGTCCTTCCAACCTTTAAGCTGCCTATAAATTCTGTAGGCAGTAGAAAGTTAAACATAAGACATGATCTTAAGTGTGATAAATTTATTGTGTGTTGAATCTGCACATTTTTTTACAGGAGCCCACCGTGCAGCTTCCAGTGGCAGTGATGTCGGGAAATGCAAGGTGGATTTTGGACTTACAAAATGCAATTATTGAGCAAGAATAAATGAGTCTTTGCCTGTAATATTACTCGAAGGAGCATCATTTCATTTAAATATGTACATACATTAGTCATACAAATATATGATGTTCAGTTAAACTGAGTGTTTCAGGTGTAAAGTGATTACTTTTTGTCTTAGATGAAAATATAGGACACTATTTTTTAAAGCAGTCATTTATTATCTCACAGTTCTCAAGGTCATAATTCCAGGCAAAGCGTTGCTCAGCTAACCTGGTTTTCTGCTCCAAGTTTCATAAAGCCCAAACTAAAATATTGACAAGCCACTTTCATTTTGGGAGTCTTTGAGAGTGAGTCGTTTTCAAGCATATTTAGGTTATTAGGACAATTCTGTTCTTTGTGGTTGTGGGACTGAGGTCCCCATTTCCTTGCTGGCTGTTGACGGTAGGTTCTTCTCAGCTCTCTGTAGTGCTTAGCTTGACCTGTCCTCCGTCTGTGAACACAGCAAAGGTGGTTTGAATCCTCCTGCCCCGTTTCTGCCTCACCTCTCCTCTTTGTTGTTCTGGCATATCTTTCTGACTCACTCTTCTGCGCTTCGGTGGTCATGTCACTACACTCGAATAATCCTGGATAATCACCCTGTCTTTTTGGCTTCAAAGACACGTGTATTTTCCATGTATTTTGAAAGTATCTTTATATAAAATATTTCATAAATATTTATAACATGCTGTTTCTCTTTTTTTTGGCCTTGATACTCATTTCCTTTCTTATCCTTCATTCATTTATTTCTCAGTATGAACTTCTTATGTCCAAGATACTGTGTAAGATTCTGGATATACGGAAGTGAAAAATACAAAGTATTTCTGTAAATAGCTAAGCAGGTGTCTATTAGTGTCCCATTCATTTGTAACAAACCACCACAAATTTAATGGTGTAAAACAACACAACTTTTACAGGGCTGGAAGTCATGAATTTGAAGTTAATCATACAGGGCTGGCATCTAGGTGTTGGCATATAGCCTTCTCAAAGATGTAGTGAAGAGTCCTTTTCTTTGCTTCTCCCAGTTTCTAGAGGCTGCTGGCATGCATTTTCTCATCGCCCTGTTCTCCGTCTTCACATCCACCTGCACAGCGTCTTTAAGTCCGTCTTGTGCTCTGTCTCTCTGACTCTCACTCTTACTCATTCCTCCTCTTCGTCTGTCTCTGACTCCCCTGCCACCCTTCTTTCCCGTGTAAGGACCCCTGTGATCACACTGTGTTGACATGGATAATCTACAATGATCTTCCCTTTTCATCCCCAAACCTTAATTTAACCCCAAAGCCCTTTTTATTTATTTATTTATTTAAGCAGCAAAGCCCCTTTTTTTCACGTAAGTTACAAGTTTGCCGGTTCCAGGGATTGTATCATGGACATCTTTGGTGGAGGCAGCATTATTTTGTCAAGTGCAGTAGATATAGCTGTATGTTAAAACTTGCATGTAACAATGTATGTGTATATACTGAATGGGAGTAAAAGTTCTCAGTATTCTAATTCAAGATTTAACATAGTCTCTATATACATTAACTTAATTTGCAAGCCTTTTAAACATTGCTAAAGATTATAATGTAACTTTAGGAATTGTTTGTGTGTGTGTGTGTGTGTGTGTGTGTGTGTGTGTGTGTGTGTGTTGTTTTTGTTTAGCTGAGCCATCCTGCCACCTGTTGGCAGCTCCGCTGGGGCCGGGACTCGAACCGCTGTTGCTCAGAGCTCAAACTCTTGAGCGAGCTCTTAACCAACTGAGCCACTCGGCCAGCCCCATAAAGTAACTTTATACTCCAAGGTAAACACAGAGTTTGGTTTTGTACTACTGGCATCAGCATAGATAAATCTCAATTTATTTTTATGAAAACATTTTATTATGGAATATAAAACAAATAGACAAACATAATGCAGAAATTTGCAGCGTAATTAACATGTTAAAATGAAACCCATGTAACCACTGCACAAGAGAGAAACCTACAAAAACAGAACCCTGCAGGCACTCTAGAAAATTTTGTGTTCAGGGCATAATGGTGAGAAATAACTACTATCCTAATTTCTAGTAATCACTTTCTTGATATTTTTAACAGTAAAAGACACATTGCCATTAATCTCCCTCAAAATACTTCTTGCTCAAACACACACACTTGTTCCATCATTCTTGCCACTTTCTGAAGCATTCTGGAAGTCCTCTTTCATGAGTGTCTTCAGTTGCACTGTCATGGCTGCCTCGATGTTGTGAATCGTTTTGACTCTGGGGAAGAGCCAGAAGTCACAAGGTGCCAGATCTGATAAATAAGGTGGATGAGGGCACACAGTAATGTTTTTATTTGACAGAAATTGCCATATACCAGAAGCAATGTGTGACATGGAATGTCATGATGGAGGATGATTTACAGCATACTTTAAAACACACCTTCTCTCAACCCATAGCTCACACCTAACTGCACAAAACAAGCTGGAACTTGTCACACACTGTTACTAAGGTTGGATGCTCTGCGTCCCGTTTTGAAGACCCCACGTTTCATTTGGATGGCACTCGGTAGCAGCGTTCACTGTAATTTGTGATCACAACAGAAAGGCTCCACATCACACATCTCTCTGGCACAGCAATTTCTGTCAGATAAAAACGTTACAGTGTGTCCTCATCCACCTTATTCACCGGACCTGGCACCGTGTGACTTCTGGCTCTTCCCCAAAGTCAAAATGACCATGAAAGGTAAACGTTTTGAATTCATTTGGGACATTGAGGTGACAGCGCAACTAAAGACATTCATGAAAGAGGACATCCAGAACTGCATCAGAAAGTGGCAAGAGTGATGGGATAAGTGTGTTCGAGGTGAGGGGGAGTATTTTGAGGGTGATTAATGACAATGTGTCTTTTACTGTAATAATTTTTTATTGATACATTCACCATATTTTTTATTATACCTCATATGTCCTTAAACAATATATTTATACCTGCTTTTATAATATAAACCTAATCATATTCCGTATATTATGATGTCTTGCTTACTTTGTTCAGTTTATGTTTATAAAATCCTTTCATCATCTTGTACACAACTCTGAATTATTTAATTTTAGTACAGCATGTACTGACTTCACTTATAATGTGATAGTTTTAAAGTATAACACATTAAGAAGTACAAACTGAAATAGCAAGGTATAATAGTAATGATAATAAGAAATATGTTGGTTGTTCTAGCTCACTAGACATCCATCACCAGTCTATGCAATATAGTCTTGACACGGACATGCAGTCTGAAGCAGCAGCCGTATCTGGGATATTTACAAGATACCTGGCAAAGGGAACAAGGACATAGGTTGAATGTGTTCTGTCCTTTAAAGCTTCTTCCCAGGACTGACACAGAATTTCCACTCCTAAGTTTTTAACCAGAGTATGTCAAATGTCCTGATTTCAAGGAGACAGGGAAGTAGAATCACACTTGTCTATCTGGAGGGGAACGACCTGGAAATATATGATGAGCTGCACCAATCTATTCAATGGCTGCAGTATTAATTAGTCATCAAATAGTCAATTTACTATCCTTTCCACAAAACAATCCTCAAGTACATAATCATAGTATAAAAATTATATTATTATATTAAATAGATATAATAACACTATTGTGAAAATGCAATTAAGTTAAATTTTTGTGAACCTATTTTAAAAATGTTTAAAACATGATGTGTTATACTAAAATTTAAGATAGAAAATTACACTACCAATATTGTGCTTAAAATATGACTGCTTATGCTAGATTATCATATAAAAATAACCTTAAGAAAAAAATCACAAAATCAGAACTTTGAAACGAAGCATAATTTGTATATTGTGATAATAGTTCACATTATAGCACACATTTTAAAAACCGTAGCATTTAAAAATGCCTATAAAAGGGTCTAAATTGGGTGAGACTTTTGTGGCATTCAGTATGATTAAGGAAAACGTTGACAGCCTAGGGTGAGTTTCTTTTGGTTCCATCCAGACCTAGAGGCTAGCCTTTGAAGACACTTGTGAGTTCTTTTTTCAGGTGCTGAAATTCTTCTCAGTGCCTTCTTCAATTGAGATGGCTTCAATTCTTTCCCTCCAAAGTCAAGGTTATTAGCAGGAAAGTGGCACTCATAATTTGGTTGATGTACTCTATAACAGTGTATCCCTAAACTACACTCACTATGGACATAAGCTCATTGCTATCTCCTCTAGGGTCCAATCCCTACAGCCGAGAAAAATATCTTCTGCCTCACTTCCACACTCTGATCAGGGTCTTTCAAAAAGCAAGTCCTGCCACATGCTAATACCTTATGTTGGAAACAGCTGCATTTCACATTTCCTAAGTGTGAGCAAGCGCACGCTTCATTAATTCTTGGGCTGAACTAAGGAAGCACAGTTTCTCCCACTAGCATGCCTTGAGCTGACACAGGCATTCCAGTCCTTTCCCGTCCACTCTGCAAACCACCATTATCACATTTTTCAAAACTTGCTGTGGTGGCTCAAACAAACAAACAAACAAACAAACAGAACAACAACGACAAAAAACGGGTATAGAGCCAGATGGGTTTGACGTGTCTTTTTACACCTCATTTTCATTATCTGTATATTGAAGATGATAATGATAATCATAGTTCTCAAATATTAAGCTTTATCTGTTTAGTGTCTTTATTTGCCTATGACATACTGGGAGTTGATTAAAACCAGCTGTTGTGTCAATTGACTGGCTTTCTTCCCCACCATTTTGTGACTACATGAAAATAAGTGTTCATTTTTCATATTATCACCTCCCAAATCTTCAACAATATAAATAAACAGAATGTGACCCATGTATACTACCATTACACTTTACCAGATACCTGCTTTTAGCAGTGGCATAGTCATATTAAAACTAAACAAAAACTGGTGTATGTTGGTTTACATAATGTTGAAAATATTCCCACTAATGAAGCACAATATTATAACCAAGCATTGTAATGCCAAAAAGAGGTTTCATGTTTCAATATATGGCCATTTATTTGACAATATGGTCATTGACTTAGCTGATATTAAATACCTCTGTATTTCTAATGTCATTTACAATAGTAATTTTTATCTTGCTTATTCATCACTTGGTTCATACTATGATAGTTTCACAATAAAGAATAGTTATATAATGTAGTGAGTTTGATGGTCACCTCTCCCACAACCTGGAAACCTTACCTTTTTTGAAAGAAAGGTCTTTGCAGATTATGTTTGCTGGGGCTGCCATAACAAAATAATACAGATTGGATGCCTTCAACTGCAGAAGTTTATTTTCGCTCAGCTCTGGAGGCTAGAAGTCCAAGATCAAACTGTCAGCAAATTTGGTCTCTTCTGAGGCTGTTTTCCTTGGCTTGCAGATGGCACCTTTGCTCATATGTTCTGTCCTCTGTGCGTGTGTATCTCTAGTTTCACTTTTTGTGACAAATTTCTTCTCCTTATAAGGACACTAGTCAGATTGTAGAACGTCCCAAACATATGGCCTCATTTTATCTTAAATACCTCTTTAATGACCCTATCTTCAAATATAACTGCATCCTGAGGTCCTGGGGATTAGATCTTCTGTATGAATATTACAGTGACACAATTCAGTCCATAAGAGCAGATGTCACTGAATTAACGATCTTGATGTGATGATTATCTTGGTAGGCTCTAAATCTAATAATGTGTTTCCAAGAAAAAGATGGAGCAGGATTTGAAGTCTACAGAAAAGAATGAAGCAATGTGACCACAGAGGTAGAGATTGGAGTGAAGTGCCCACAAATCAAGGCATGCAAACAGCCACCAGAAGCTGGAAGCATCAAGGAACAGATTTCCCCCTAGAGCTTTAGAGGGAGTGTGCTCCTTCTAAGTTTCAGAGTTCTCGCCTCCAGAACTGCGAGAGAATATGCTTCTGTTGTTTGAAACCACCAAGTTTATGATAATTTATTAAGGCAGCCTCAGAAAACTAATAGAGATTTGTTAATGTCCCTAGTTCTTGACACTTGTTCCTAAAGATGTAGAATGATATTAAAAACAAAACAAAACACTTAACCCATTTAGTATTTTTCTGTGGAATACAAAAAGGAAATTCATATATATGTATAATAGCAATCATTTTTAGACATTTTTATTTCATTTTCTGATTATATGTGATGTAAGATAAATATTCAAGTAGCTTTTTAAGTTCGTAGTTTTAGAATTTCAAGATGCTAGAGAAAATAAGAGACTGTTTGAAAATTTGTGTACAGAGGTCTACAATATAAACTTACCAAGAGTTGCCAATAAGATATATATGCATATATTTATATATAAAAATGTTTAAAATGGCAGTGCATAGATGAATATTTATTCCTGTATGTCAAAAGTACTAGTTACCCTTTTTTGCTAAACTTAGTTTGCTAAGATTTTTAATTATTAAAATTTACTTATCTAGTATAAATCTAAAATTTTTTGCAATTCATACGTTGTAAAGATTCACATTGTTGGAAATATTAACTTCTATGATAACAAAATATGAACAATTTACTCACTGAAGAAGATAGTGTTTCTGAGAGTTTGCGATGTTAAACAGTCATGATGGTTTCTCACTTGTATCCAGGGTTTCTTTTTGAAGAGTATTTTTCTATGGCTAGAATAAGTTTTCAGTTTAACTCTTTAAAAAGTGAGAAAAATATTCAAATCCACATTTAACTAATCAAATTGGTATAATGATATTGCTTTGTATTAATTTTGGAGGTCATAAAAATAATATGTATTTTATTTTATGTATTATAAAATACGTATATTTTATACGTATTTTTGAATATGTATAAGTCTTGAAAAATAAATAATCCTGAAATTTAAATACAATTTTGTGGGATATATATATATATATATGGCATATACCTAGGCATTGCAGCTAAAAGTTCCTGTTTCAGTAATGTTGGCTGGTGTGTGTGTGTGTGTGTGTGTGTGTGTGTGTGTGTGTGTGTGTGTGCGTGTGTGTGTGTGCGTGTGTGTGCGCTTCAGTAAATGATCCCACTGATGTAACAAGCAAGGTGTATTATAATTTTGAAAATATAGTATAAAAATCACATAAGGTTGACAGATTTTTCTTCACCGTAAATCTCAATTGCTTTCTCTTAGTAGGATCACCAAGGGCCAGAACCTTGTGCTCTGATTTACAGCTGTTATTTTACTCACAGATGCTCAGCAAGCGCCTCCATTATTTTTTAGTGTTCTTTTTTTCTCTCTTTTGTGCAAACCACCATCTAGAAACCTTGAAAATCACTTTATCTACTTTTCAATATTTTTAACATGTAACAATTCCTGAATCCACAGATTACTTTTCAAGAATGATCTCTAATTCGATTGAAACAGTCAGATTTAATTGGTTGAACAGCTCTACATATTGTTATGCGACAAGGTGCAGAGGCTGGTCTGGGAAAGTTTATAGTGAGCAACATGAAAGAAGAGAAGGTAATTTCCTAATTTAACCCTGATTTGAAATGTCCCTTGCCCTGAAGGCCTCTGTAACCATCAAAATGGACTATTTATCCATAGCCCTAGAGGCCGTAGGTCCTCTCCGTTTAGGGAGAGAAAATATGTTAGACAGTGACTGTTTTTCCATCTTTGCACATTTTTGTAATTTACCCACCTCTGCTCTATTGTTAGCAGTGATACCAGAAAGGGAGGACCCATGCTTGATTCTTTCCCATAAATTACTAGTTTTTAAAATAAGAATTTGCTTCCTTGGAACCATCATCATGAACAACTAGTAATTTTTATAAACATTATTAACTCTCAGATATAGATGAATTTGATGGATTTCAACTCACTCAAGTTATTCTCCTCACTGATGGTCAAGTAATCTCAACCTTTACTCATAGGAGCCTCTCAGGTTAGCTATGTCCTTTTGGCAAAGCCCTAGATGTCATTGGTAGCTTCCATGCTACCTGGCCTAATGGTGCTCCAGGCTTAAGTTGTATATCCTGCCACAGACAAGGAATTGACATTTCAGGAAAGTGAACTGATTACGTTTAGTGGGAAATTGTATCAGGATACCATAATCTGGGTGCTTGGCATGCTTATTACTACAACATTGAACTTCATTTCTATGCATTTCAGAGAACAGAGAGCTAGGGAAATTAATACATTAGACAGACAGACAGATATTATAGATAAACATGAAATAAGTCAAGAATTCATAATGAGTTTTCCAATTCAAATTCAGCTGTTAAGGGGTTTTTGTGTACCATATTTGCCGGCGTATAAGACGATTTTTTGGCCCTGAAAAATATGCCTCCAAGTGGGGGGTCGTCTTATACGCCAGGTACACTTCAGATAGACTGCCCATAGTGCTTGCCCCGTGCCATAGTGGCCTCCCGATGCCCGCCCACTTCATTCCACATACCGTTCAGGCATCAGCAGCGCTGCTGGGTGTATGCTCGGCTGTTATGCGATTTTGCGAGTGTGGTAAATTCGGGTTACCGTATATTTCTTTACATATGCATTGAAGATTCACGATTTTGCGCTATCATGGTGCCTGTTAGAATGTTGAAGAGCTCGCACTTGCGCACTAGTGAGGTCCCAGGGAGATGCTGATGCAAGGGTGGACCAGACTGCTATAGTGACAGGGCGGGCAAACAGGGAGCAGGGACCAATCAAATCAGGCTTTGTATACAGCCAACAGCCAACCACAATACTGCACCATTGTACAGTACAGCATAGAAAACGTCGACCAGTCAAACCCCTATCATCCCTATCATGGCACCAGCCAAAAGAAAGAAGTATGATGCAAATTTTAAACTGAAAGTTATAAACTTTGCTAAGGAAAATAATAATTGTGCTGCTGCAAGACAATATGGAGTAACAGAAAAGATGGTTCGGGACTGGAAATCAAATGAGAAAGCATTAAAGAGTATGTCAAGGGGTAAGTGTGCATTAAGAAGAGGCACCCCACACTGGCCAGAACTCGAAAAACATGTAGCAGACATGGTGGCTCAACATCGCCAAAACGGTTATGTGGTGACACGAAATACAATACGCTTGTTTGCACTTCAGTGGGCCAAATCAAATCTGATATTGTTTTACCTTTTATTTGGTGTGTGGAAGGTGTGCGGAAGAGGGGGTAGTCTTATACGGCGAGTATATAACAAACTCTGTATTTTGAGTGGAAATGTTAGGGGGTCGTCTTATACGCCCAGTCGTCTTATACGCCGGCAAATACGGTAATATGTTTATCTTACATCTTTACTTCATCTCTTTGCTTTTCAACAGCATTGGAAATAATTGAATTAGATTTAACATTTGCTTTACAATGCACACGAAACAGTCTCAGATAACAGTATGCTAATAAAAAAAACAACCAATAGTAAGTACCATAAATACTTCGTGATTATTTTTTTGTTCATTCTTTTTGTCCTTAGGGTTTATCTTACTATACATATAGTCAACTTACTATGTTTTATAGTTACTTGGAATTGTGTGTGTGCATGTTTAATAACTAGAGGCATATTTAAGTTCGTTGGTTCATTTTTTTCTTTCAGTATTTTATTTTTCTTCATATTTGCATAAAATATTTTGCATGATTTCCAGATCAAAAAGGAAAATAGAGGGAAGTGTGTATAATATAGATGCATGTACAGCATAGGTGTGTGTACATACATGCATTTGTAATATATGTACACACTTTTCTCCACTTTTTTCACTTACAATCCATGGGGACCAAACCATAGTTATAGGAAAGAATGCCATTCAATGTGCTGTACAACTGAGGCTGAAGTAGCATAATATTGTATGTCAACTATAAGAGGAAAAAAAATATATATGTAGTCACGGAATGTGAGGTATAGCATAAGGAAAATAGTCAATGGCATTGTAACAGCTATACACGATGTCAGAGGGGTAGTAGCTAGGGGGAGAGGTGTTATCACTTTGTGAGGGGTCCAAATGTCTGTTATGTTGCCTTGTACACCTGAAAGTAATGAAAAAAAAAGTCATTGATTCCCTTTTAGAGCTATGATTTCATAGATTTAGCAAGATTTATTCAACCAGATCTCTATTGACAGAAATTCAGGTTTTTACTAGTGTTTTTGGGTCATGCTCCATCACATAGAATGCTGCAATTATTTGCCTAATTAAAAAAATTATCTATCTATCTATATAGATAGATAGATATATTTCTGCTAGTATATACTTTGGGTATATTTCTAGAAGTTATATTTCTGGGTCAAAGTTTAAACTTTTAGAAAATTGTCACATATGTCACGTTACTCTGATTCTATTTTGTCATCCTACCAGCAATGTGTGGAGGTTCATATTAGCCACCCCCCTAGTTGCCCAGTGTTCTTAAACTTTAGGCTTTTGGCCAATGATGGAGTTGACAAATGGCATTTCAGTTTCTGGACCAGTTCCATTTCTTCTTCTAAGACTTCTCTGTTCATTTCTTTTTTTTCATAGTGTTGTTGAAACTTTTCTCTAATTTTAGATGCTCTTTATTAAGCATATTAACCCTTTGGAATTTAAGTTTACATTTCTGTTTACTGATGATGTCTTTTACCCTGTAAGGTTTTTTTTTTAATGTAATCAAATTTATCTAACATTTTTTTTATTGCCTCCAGATTTTAAATTGTAACTTAAAGAGGTTTTTCCTCTCCTAGTTATAGAAAAGGCAACCAAGTTTTCATCTGCTATATGAATGTTTTATCCTTTTACATTTAAATCTCTGGCCATTTTGGAATTTATCCTCATGTATGACATGATGAACAGATCCAATTTTCTCTCTTTTCCATATGCTCTCCAGTTATCCTAACACCACTTATTTAACAATACATGTTTCCTCACTTTTCTTATACATTTCTCTATTTTGACCCTCTTTTTTTTTTGTCTTGTTTTGTTTTATCTATTCTCGTACCCCAAACTATTTGAATGTGTTTAAAATAGTTGGTATTTTGTAAGTCTTTTCCCATTTTGCTCATTTAGTTTTTCTTCAAGATGTTTTTGGCTAATAATTACTTGTATTTTTTGTTTTTTTTTTTTGAAAGAAACTTTTAAGTCATTTTTCCATGCTTCAAAAAAAATGTGACTTTTATTGTCATTGTTATAAATGCTTAAATTAGCTTACTGAGAAGTCATCTTTATGATAGGGGGGGTCTTCCTCCCAAGGATATATTTGTTTTCTAGTTCTCTGTATCTACTTTTGTGCCTTTCTATAATCATTTTTCAATATTGCAAAGTAAAAATATATATTATATATCAGCATTATATAATTGAAAGCAAAAAAATTAATAATTTAAAATAACATTTTTAAATGCTATATTACCAAATGAGATCAAGATCTGTATACTGCAGACCAAAGAAAATTGCTGAGAGACATCAAATAAGACCCAAACATATAGAGACACACACTGCCAGGTGTTTGGAAGACTCAACAGTATCAAGACACCATTTCTTCCCAAACTGATCTATACATTTCATTCAATCCCAACCAACCTCTCTCTCTCTCAGATATAGTATATCTATATATAATATTTATATTTATATTATATATTATATATCTCTCTCAGATAAATGTATATATATAAATATATATATATATACACACACACATATATATGTATTTTTTTTTAATTTAGGATTTCCATTCATATCATATCTTTGAATTTCTTTTGCCCTGTTATCATATATAACACAAGAGAAGTCTTACCCAGTTTAGATCAAGCAGCCCTGCTCCCAAATGACCAGCTCAGGCCTCTGTCATCCCTTACCCCTCTTTTTACATTCATAGATTTATCTATAGAGAAAAGAAGCCAGACTAGGAAATCTAGGACATCTTGATTAATAAAATATTTAGTCAATAAATGGAATAGAGGGACAGATAGAGAAACATAAGCAGAAAGCACACCAACATTAATGGAATTCTTCTTTGAAAAGTCAGGGGTCAGCATTTATATGAAAAACAGACCAATGTATGAAAAATTGAAAGAAAGATTACTTAGGATTTAAAAACTATTGCCACTGATATAAATATTTTTCAAGCAATATTACTCTCTACAAGAATGAATTCCTAGTAGAGAATTAAGGTTAGTAACCAATATAGTTTGATACATCAAAGCCGTTTCATATGATTACTTCATCAAATTTTTTCAATGATTCTTATCATTGAAAACAAGAAAACCTTTGATAATGATGAAACAAAAGCAGAATAGAAGGCATGGAAGCTCATGCTAATATAAATTGCAAATTATTTTTACAATGAATCCATTCAATATGACAGGAAAAAAAAACAACCAAATTTTAAATTGCTTTTATTGTAATATTTTTCATCATCTTTACCATTATTTACATGTTTTTAAATTGAATAGTTAAAATGATAGAGTTTAAATTACTAATTGCTTACTGAAATTTATGTGTAATCACAGTGTAAAGAAAATCTCTTCAATTGTTTTTTTTGTGTGTGTGTATGTGTTTTCAACGTAACTTAACTATGCAATACATCTTATACAGAATTAAATATCAGTGAAAAGTACTAGGTGCTTATGACACATACCATGCATAATGGTTTTGTTATGTAATACAGTTTTAGTCTTTTGTTGTTCTCCAATAGGTTAAGCTAGTATCTAAATCTGTATGCCAGAAACAACAAGATGAAGCCAAAATAATAAAAGGTAAGAGGATTATTGCAACAGGGAAACATGGATAGCTAAACATAGCCAACACAAGAGAATCTATAAATTAAAGATTTATCCATAAGAGGTATATGATCTCCAATATGCATGGCACAATTCAAGACACTGAGGATAAAAAAAGATGAATAAATAAGATTCTCTTTTTAACCCAGGGATTTCACAGTCTAGTAACAAAGATAGGCAGTGACTCTGGTGGAATGTGATGATTTAAAAAGTGCAGTGTACTTAAGGAGCTGGGGAAAATTGTGAAGATGTGATTAAATTTGCCCGAGGGCAGCAGGAGAGCCAGTAAGCTTCACAGAGGAGCTACCTGTAGAGAACAAAGATGCCACTATCTTTAAACAGCCCTTGTGCCTGAGAACTTTTTGCTACTGAGAGGCACATTTTTCTATAGTCCTCAAAAGGAATAATGCATAAAGTGAGGATATGAGTTGAATAACCCATATCACTGTATGCTGTTACACAACTATTTAAAAATGTAAGATATAAGACTATGTGATTAAAATATTTGTAATATTTACAGAATAAAATATTTTTAAGTATTACAGTTCACGCAAATACATTTTAGGAAGCTCTTTCTGTAGGTAATGATACCCTTCCTTTGCACTTCCCCTTAGTTTATATTTATGTTTTTTGGGGGGGATTGTTTGTTTTTTGTTTTTATTTTGCCCTGTGAAATGATATGAAGGGCTAATTGTCTTTCTGACATGTAATTGATCTGCTTCTTTTGAGTCTTTTTCTGATTCTTTTTAAGTCTTCTGTGGTGATATTAAGTACCTCATGAACTGAAATTACTTAGAGGGTTTGCGCTTAAATATTAGAAATGAAGACTTCCCTTATCTTAAATATTGTTGAAAAATAAGTGATGTACATCATGGTTTGGTAAGAAAGCTGGTTCCTGGGAGATCCTTCACAGTTAGTGTTACCTTTCTTTGATTGCTCTCTAATCAGAGACTTTCTGGAAAATTCATTTCTCCTCTAAGGAGAAGATACTATTCAAATGAAGATTTTAAAATAAACAAAAGAAGGAAACTATAAAGCATTTAACACCAGAACATTTCATTTCCTTTAGAATCTTTAAAGTGGAGAATTCTGGCCTGCAGTTTTCTTGGTGGCTAGCTTTTTCAGTAACCGCAGTGAGAAATATTCACATGTGCTTAATTTGTCATAGTTTTTAATACTTCTGAGAATTCGCCTTTGATTTCCCAGTCTATTCAGTTGGTGCTCAGATCTTTCCATGCAAGTTGACTTGAATTTATTTACTAATCTGCAGCTAAATATTAAAGCAGAAATAAGAGAAATAATGATTCTAAAGCTGTATATCTCATAAACTATTTATTATATTTATTTCGCTACTAATGCATACAAACCACCATCTTTTTTTTCAAATGGGTGCCCAGTTCTTTCAGCAACGTTTATTGAAAGTCTGTCTTTTTTAATTTATTATCATAGGACCTTTGTAGCAATGAACTGGCTATATATATGTGGGTCTATTTCTGGATACTATTGCATTCTATTAATCTGTATTTCTATTATTATTCCAACACCAAACTGTCTTGATTTCTATAGCTTTATATAAAGTCTTGAAATAGGTAATGTACATTGTCTTAATTTGTTCTTTGTTCAAAATTGTTTAGGCTATTCTAGGTCTTCCTTTTCCATATAAATTTGGAAACTTCTTGACAATTTCCTTAAAAAAAAGTGTTTAGAGAGAATTTTGGAGAAGTTGCATTAAATCTATAGACCAATTTGGAGACAATATCTTCATAATGTTGATCCTTCCATTCAAAGGTTATGGAATATTTCTCAATTTATTTGGATCTTCTTTAATTTCTCTCAGGTATATTTTCTACTCTTAAGTGTTCAGGTGTCACATATATTTTGTTAAACTCCTCCCTAAATATTTTAAGTTGTTATATACTGTAGAAGGTATTATGATTACAGCAAAGATATATCTCTTTACTGATATATAGAAATACAATTAATTTTTGCATATTGACCTGTACTCTGCAAACATACTTACTTATTAATTCTCATAATTTTTTATGTGTGTTCTATTTTAAAAAGCCATCTGTGAATTAGGTAGTTTTACTTCTCACCAATATTTATATTTATTTATTTATTTATTTTTCTTGTCTGTTTTACTGTTTGGGAACTCAAGGACAATGGTGAATAAAAGTGGTGAGAACAGACATCCTTGTTTTGTTCCTGATTTTATGGAGAAACATGCAGATTTCCTCCATTAAATCTGATACATGTAGGTATTTTGTAGATGTCCTTTATCAGATTGAGGAAGTTTTCTAGTCCTAGTCTGGTGAAATGTTTTATCATTAATGGATGTTGAATTTTGTAAAATGTTGTCCTGCATCTATACAAATGATCATATAATTTTTCTCGTACTTTATAATGTGGCAACTTATATTGCTTGATTTCCATTCCTGGGATATATCCAACTTGGTAATGGTTATTATCTGTTTTATATATTGTTGGATTCAGTTTGCTAATATTTTCTTTTGGTTGCTATGTCTATGCACATAACTGCACTATTGTTTTCTAGTAATATCTTTTTCTACATTTGGTATAAGAGTAATGCTGTCTTTATAAATTAATTGGAAAGTGTTCACTCTGTTTATTTTCTGAAAGTTTCTATAAATATTATGTTATTTCTTTCTTAAATAGTTGATAAAATTCATTAGCAAAGTAATCTTTCTGGAGTTTTCTTTGGGGGAAGGTTTTAAAAATATTTTTATTTCTGTAATAGTTATATTATAATTGATGTTATTTTTGTGCCAGTTTTGGTAGGTTCTGTTTTTCGAAGAAGCTAGGATCATTATGTTTATATCATTATTTTCTAATATTTTAATTTAAACCAAACATTTTTAAATACGTCTGAAAATGTTTTATATCTTTCATTATCTCAAAATATTTTCTAATTTTCTTTTTTTGATCTATGGGTTATTTGCAAGTAGTTACTTAATTTCAAAATATTTAGAATACGCTAACTATCTTTTCACTATTTTTAGTTCAATTTCCTTATGTTTAGAGAATATACTTTGGAGGATTTAATTATGTTAAACTTATTAAAACTTTTTTGATGACCCAGAATATTATCTATCTTGGAAAATATTCAATGTTTACTTGAAAAGAATATTCAATGATGATCAGTTGTAGAGAACTATTAATGTTTAAATTTATTAGGACAACTTTGTTAATAATATCATTCACACCTTCTAAATCCTTTTCTGCTTTGTTCTTCTTGTTTAAATGTTTGCATAATATTTATTGCACATTTATAATTTTAAATATGTGGTTCCACTGTTTTCTGGCTTGCATTGTTTCTGATGCAATATCAGTGAAAGTCTAATATTTGTTTCTTTGTGCATAAAGTTACTTTTTTCCTCTAGCTTTTTTAAAGATATTGTCTTTATCATTGATTTTCATCAGTATCGTTATAACATACCTCAATGTGATTTTCAGTGTTTATTCTAATTGGAGTTTGTTGAGCTTGGGAATTTGTGGATTTGTATTTTTTTCATAAAATTTGGAAATGTTCCACTATTTCTTCAAATATGTTGTGACTCCTTTTGTGGGACTCTAACTTCATGTATTTTGGATTTCTTGATGGTAACACACATACCACTGATTGTTTGCATTTTTCTTTCTCTTCCTTCCTCTCTCTCTCTCTCTCTCTCTCTCTCTCTCTCTCTCTCTCTCTCTCGCTTCTCTCTGTGAGTCAGTTTGGATAATCTCTGTTGCCATGTTTTCAAGTTCATTAATCTTTATTTTCCAGCAGTTTATAATCTGTTAAACACATCCAATGAATATGTAGTTTCAGATTTTTTTACTTACAACTCTAAAGTTCATTTGATTTTCCTTCTGTGATTCTGTTCCTCTATTATAATTCATATTTTCCTTTAAAGCCTTGAATATGTCAGCTTGTTCAGTTTTATTCATATTTGGTATCTATTTCTACTGGTATATTTTTCTCCTGATTGTGGGTCACATTTCCATCATCATTAGTCTACTATTATTTTGTTGTTGTACAGGTATACTGGTTATTGTTAATATCACATTTTTGAGTTTCAGGATGTTGTGTTTTGCTGAGATGAAAATTGATTTATTTGTGGATTAAGTTGATCTGCTTAAGCCTTATTTTAAGGCATTTTAAGGGAGACTTTGAGGAAGCAGTAAGCTAGAACTAGGAGAGTTCAACTTCAAAGTCTTGACTTTTATAACAGCCTTATTAAATACCCCGGTTAATGAACAAATTACCTTGTTTGAACTAGAAATCAGTCATCCTGTGACTTGTGGTTTTAAGCTTATGGTTTCCAACAGTATTCTTTCCCTCTGAAAGTTTATCTTAGATTTCAACAAAAGACTCAAAGGGACACTTATATAGATTTCTAGAGCTCCTTACCTGTGTAGCCTCTTGTTCACCCATACTCTGGCACACATTTTGGCCAACTTAGCTCCTGCGAACTTGATTGTGTCTCCATAGCTCATAGGAATCACTGTGCTCTGCCTCCCCGCTGTACTGGAATCTAGTAAATACCTCCATGCAGGAAGCCTGGGTGAGCTTATGTCTCATCTAATTATTTCCCATTTCTTGAGGTTCAGTGTTCTGTACAGCCTGCTTTCCAATTATGAAAATATTTTTTTAAAATATTGTTTTCTTGTGTTTAAGTTGTTTAAGTGAGCAGACTTATCTAGAACCAATTACACCACTATGACCATCAATGGAAAGTCTACTATGTATTTATTTTTTAATAGTATATATTTTATTGGAAGCCTTTCCAGAACCTTATTCTTTTAATCTGTAACATAATCCCATTATCATTTTGTATAATTCTTTTAGATCTTAGTTTAACTGTCACTTTTTTTCCCCCCCAAGAGCGCTTTTGGGGATGGGCATGTCCATACATCTTCTTTATTTTCTCCCACAGTATTCTGTGCTTTCTCCATCAGCGTATTTATTATACTATACCCTGTTTATTTGCCATTGGCTTGTTTATAAACATAAGTGGAGAGTGTGCCCAAACGAATGAAATAGTTAGTCCCATAAATGTGAATAATTAAATTCAAGTTTGGAAGTAAAATAAATCAATTTCAAGTTGGGAAAGAAAACTATATGGCCTTTATAGACATGACTGAGTGTGAGCAATTTAAAATGGAGGGAACCACCTTATAGATATAGGGGACCATAGGAACAAAGCATAGAAATATGAAAATACTGAAGTGAATATAAACATAGCGTGGGCAAAATCTGAAGGATATGGAATAATACAGTGATAATTAAAATTTATACTGAGCCTATCAAAAGCTTTTCAGCAGGAGACGGATGGGTTCATTGCTTCTAGTAGTAGCATAAAGGTGAAGGGAGCAAACTTGACAGGAACCTGTTCCAGCAGCGAGGTCAAGCTCTAGTGCCGATGGGTGTCTGAGAGTGAGGGGAGTGGGATGTGCAGAATGTACTCTTAATTTTGTTTTTCTTGCCTGAATACCTCATTGTGCTTTTAACTGAGGTGATACATAATGAGTAAAAAGCTGAGGGGAAGAGATTGTATCATTTCACACTTGGATTTGTATTCTTCAGAGAACAAAATGTATAGGAGATAGAAAAACAAGATAGATAACACCATAAAGAAGCTACTAGTCAATTTCAGGTGGGGGAATTATGGACAAAATGACCCATTTTGCCTAGCATATCAATGATAAAAAAAAGGAGAATTGTTATTTAATAAAAAGTTTTATGCTCTTTGACAACAATGCAAAGTGTGGATGTTGTTTAATGATGATTTGCACAAACTACATCAAAAAGATATTTTTCAGGGAAATTGAACATTGATGACACAGACTATGATATTAGAAGCAGTACTTTAAGTTAATTAGTTATAAAGATGCCATAGTGATTCCATTAACAAAAGAGGTGTGCATTAGTAAGAGACAGATAATGAATTTATAGAGCAAATGGAATAATATATGAGATTTGCTTTAAAAAGTCAATAAAGGAGAGAGGTAGAACAAAAGTGGAAAACTGTTGATTATTCTTGAAGCAGCATTTTGTATCTTTACATATGTTTGACAATTTCTATGATATTACAAATTATGTGAGCCATTCAAAAAAAGTTTAGATAGGAGATGTAGATTGTATATATCTGCACACATATACATATATGTGTATATGATATTTTAGTTATAAATTGTATAAAATTGCTGTGTAGAATGGAATATAAAATTAGAAGATCCAAACGAGACATGTTAGAGCTAACAATAATTAAGGTAGTTGGAAAAAGACTAGATGTAGAAGCCATGCAAACATCTGGAAAAGTAGTGGTTGTGTTGGCGGTGAGGCTTTCACTCTCATAAGGAAAATAAAAATTATGAAGAAAGGGAAGATGCAAAATGCAACCATTGTTTTGGTGAAATCCAAATCATTGTCAACTGGTTTGAAAGTGGGGCAATAGATGGGATCGAATTCAAGTTTGAAATCAAGGTTTCATATTTCACTAACAGTAAAGGTAGGGAGTGATGCAATCAACCTAATCAACTAAAAAGAAAGAAATGTAGCCTTTGGAGGAAATACAAGGGATGTGTCCTGTATTGCATCTTAGCACATAATGAAAGGGCCCTTCTGAAAATATTTCCCATGTGAACTCTTGCAAAGGTGAGTGACACCCCGTTATCTTTTGACACACTGATTTTTTTGACTGCTGAATGTCACTATTAAAATGTTTTGATTTGCATATAGTTAAAATTATATTCTTTTCAATTTTGACATTTTAATAGCAACTTATTAAAATGTTGAACTATTTATATATGGCAATGTCTTGTTGATCTTTTGTACTTTATCCTTTTTTTAAAAAAAATAGTACAAGACAGATTAAAATTTGGTCTGGTCTTCTGTTTTAACTAGTCAACCAAGATTTTCATCACATTGCTGATTATCTTGCTGCATTTTACTCTCCTTTTTAATTTTTCCACTCCTGCTTGAATAAATAATTTATTAGTCATACGAAATCTTGGAGTTTACTTTCATTTTGATATATGATATGAGCTCCTTTTTTTGAAATAAGATCTTTAAATCAATAAAATTATAACAAAAATTATTGTAATATGCACAATATCTCCAGTAATTTCAGATCATTTAAACATAAATCTTGTATTTGCAAAACAGTTTAGTTTATCTTTTTCCCAAATTAAATCACATACTGATTCTATCCTATACAACCATGGGACATTTTTTTTTTCATAATAAGACTTTAAAAATTATTTTAAACCCAAATGAAGATGAATGAAATAACTAAGAAAACCTTGGAAAACACCCTTTAAAATTAGTTCAAAAACACTTAATAATTAGTCTAGTTTGACACATGGAACCACTATAATACATCTTCATTTCCATATGTAAATGTTCTTCTTGTTTTAGTTAAGTCCTCATCGTGAGTTTGTAATGCTTCTGGCCCTAATTCAGTATCTGGAAAATGTTCAAAGACTACCCTAACCCATATTGAATTTCCATTAATCTTTTTAAGAAACCATACACAAGAATGTCAAAATCAAAGTGGAATGGCTATTATGGCATGTTTGTTCTTTAATATTCCTGTCTCTTGTTATGAAGAATAAAGCAGTTTTCTTCGGTTTTAACAATAGAAACAAACCAAAATAAGGTAAATTCCAAATTAGTAACAGTTAAATTCCAAAGCAGTACATTTATTCTGGACACACCCAAACACCTTTGATTAGACAGTAAGTAATATATCCAGCAAGAATGATATTTTGATATTAACTCATCTCATAATTCATGTTTACCTTCCATATATGGTCTGCATATGTGGAGTAAATATGATAATACAACTATAGTAATTGCTAGTCAGTAATTGCTTGATAATCTTATTAAAGTGATGATAGTTATTTGTTTCTTTGCCTATAATAGGCAACAAATCATAACTATGGAAGTCTGATGTAAGATAGGTAGGTAGGTATGTAGGTAGATAGACAGACAGATAGATAATAGACAGATAGATGATAGATAGGAAGAAAGATAGATAGGTGATAGATAGATACATTACACAGATATAAGTGTAGTATGTCTATAATTATAGATATATTTCACATTACCCAGATGGCATTCTTTTGTTGATATTTTCCAGAAACAACAAAGAAAATGAGTTGAAAACAACTGAACTTATAAAAATGAATGAAACATTTCTCCCAGGAACCACAGTCATAGCTGTGGTATACAAAGCTATGAATGCAATGCTATTGTATTTTCTGTCTCCTGGAGAAAATGTGATCTGGGGCTGGCTAAGAAAACCACATCTGTTCTAGTAAGGACTTAATGTCCCTTCATTCATTGTCTTGGTTTCACCTCCCTCTTCTCTCAAGGTTGCCTAATATCTCTTCTTTGTATAGAAATCCCAATTATTACTGTTAGATATTTTCAAGTCTCTGCACCTGCAGTTTTTCAATTCACCACAGAGGAGCAGCTGTATTCTCGTAGATTTGTTTCCACTTTTCTCTAATAGACTCTGTGAGATGCCCACCACGTGTTCCTTATTCCTATGGAATGGTTTCTCTATTCATCTGTGGATTCATGGCCATACCTTTTACTCAGCTGATGTGCTACTCACTGCTGCATTCACAGAAAGGCATTATACTTTGCCCTGAATTTTGGGAGGAAAGAGTAATTCACTGCTTGAATCGGGGCTAAAATTAGCTTCCACATTGGTTAGAAATATGAACACCTTGTTATGCCTTATGCAGTATGCCATTGAACATTTTCCTCTGGCTGCTGCACTGTGGGTTTTAATATTAACTATATTTTTCACACAATATTGTGGATTTCAAGAGCTTCTAAGAATGGGCAAAAAGTTCTGCTTTTGTACCGTCACAATTTATTTTGGATACGTGATAGTTGGTAGTCTTGAGCATATGATCATAAAGCAATTATATATTTACAATTTTAGAAAGTAATCATATCCACCGTACTTGTACATGGTCAAGTAAATGGAGAGAATGAAATGCATTACATTTTGTAATGTGTTCCCTGTTATAAAATCTTGAGCATGACAACTTCCTTTATATGGAATCATCTGCGTTTTTAAAAAGGATCCTCTTCATAAAACATGCAAAGTACAGCTGCCTGTACTTGCAGCTGCAAGACAGGAATATTTCCGTACGCAGATTCTATTTGTACTGAGGCAGGTGAAGGTTAGAACCCCACTCTAGGCAAAATGGTGAAGTTTTTGAAGTTCGGTTGTTTTATTTCTAGCGAAATTGAACATCCTATATAGCAACTTCCTTTTCTAGTTGCAGAAAAGTAGAACCTGGATGTGCACCCCATTCTCTCAGACATGGAGGAGACTTGTGCTTAATAAAAGGGAGCCATTTAGGTGAAAGGTTCGGACTCTGAACTCAGCTTGATCTGGATTTGAATCTCAGCTCCGAAAGTTACTACCCAGGTCATCTTTGGAAATTAACCTCAGCATTTTCTCATATATTTGGTGATTCAAAAAAAAATTATTGACCAGCGCTAGGTATAAGTGTGAAATACTGGCAATCCTACCTTCTTGGCTTATAAGAATTAAATACAGTAATTAATTTAGAACAATGAATAAAATATATGGGATACCATGTTTGATGAATAGAACTTAGATTTTCTTCTCTTCTACGCTAATCTAAAAATTATAGTTTAAAACTCATTTATATTATTTATATACACACATATAGATGCATATGTTTGTATATTGTGTGTACATATTGTATATGTGTTTTTATATGCCTTTTAATTTTTACAGTGTAAATTTTTATCAAGTGAAAAAAATATATAAAATATTTAACTCTAACCTTGGAGTTGGACTGGATGAATAACATATACAGGGGAAGAAAGAGCCTCTAAAAGCTAGGCGTTTATTTTTACTGAAATTAGGAACAACTGAGAAAAGTCAGTTTATGTTTATCCTGTTCCCAAATCTGCTGTACCTTCATGGATGCTAGACTGCTGATGGCGCTCTTTACTGCTTCTCATTCACAAGTCCTCTGACTATATGCATAGTGTAAATGTTCTGTTAGATTAAGTTGTGGTTGTAGTTTATTGAATTTTCACAATGTGAATATTTAGTGTTACCATGTGAAAAAAGGAAAATATATATAGTGTATGAAAGTTTAACGTATGTGTAGAGAAACAATAGCTTACATAGGAATATTAGTGATCCATCTACTTCCATGATATAAAATTTGGTATAAATATCATTTCCTGTAGCAAAAATATAGTTTTTAATCCAAGTTTATCACAGTCAAGAATTTTACAAAATTTAGTTTCTAGTATTTGTTACACAACAGCTGAAGCTAAATTTAATGAGTGCTATTGTATTGAAGATAAATACTTTCTTCACCACAGAAAATTCTAAAATATTACAATATTTTCTGAAATCTTTATATTTGAGTTTAAAAGAGTGCTAATATTAGCTGAATAAAATTTAAAGGTGAAAACATTTAGGGAATATATTGCATTCTTATTATCAGTAAAATTGAATAAATCTCATTTGTGCAGTCATTGTTTAATGTCTTACTATTTCCTCTTGTAAACATTAATTCCATATTAAAGTATTGTGTATGCAAGAGAATACTGGGTAGGGTAATTTGAAGGTAAAATGACAATATGATTTTATTATATAGGATATCTGTATTCCACATACACTTCGAAGTATGAAAACAAGGCTCCAGAATCATTATTTTTGTCTTATTTGAAATGTCATTTTGCTTCAATTATTCATTTAATTGTTTAGTCTTGATATATATTATATTGAACGAGCACTGAAGCACAGAAAAATATTGAAACTATTTTTGATTCAGTTGAGGTTATTGAGTAAAATTATCTTGGCCACAAATGCATAAGGTTACTTCATGCTGTAACAAAGAATTCTTTGAATACTGATTGAGAACTTTGGACCATCAACTCATGTGTTAATTTCTTTGCTACCAAGCACAGCTCCATTACAAAACACAAAAAAAAAATTTTCTATGAATTAATATATATAAGAACAGGCTACATCATTGAAATCAAAACACATGAATATAGAATTGATTAATAGAAAAAAAAAGATCAATTATGTTGACACAGAACAAAAGGCTAAACTATGAATGAAATACCTGTAAGGCGTCTGCTGCATTTTTTATTTATATAATTTTCATTCACTTGCCCAAACAAATATGAATTAAGCACTTACAATGTCCAAATTTAGAGTGATTTATTGGGAGTTAGAATTGTTTTATCATATTCACAACTAGATCATCACTGAGTTTATTTAAAATGCTATATGATGGATTTGTAACAATCTCATAATTGGGAGTGTAGAGTGACTGAGTGATATCAATACTATATATATATACATATATATATATGGAGAGTTTTATATATATATATATATATATATATATAATTACTAAGAGAGAAAGAGAAGGGGATATCTAGAAAGACAGAGGTGCACCCATTAAATAAGTGATAATTGATGCATGTATGCCCAGGGAAGGGTTGATGAACAGAGATTTTGAAGTAGTGTAAATCAAGTGACATTCTAGGTCTATATGACAGATACAAACGCATGTGTCTAATAATGTGTTTATTGTATTAGTTTTGTACTTCATATAATATTTTAAAAATAGTTTGAATTTGGGGTGACCGGTTAGCTCAGTTGGTTAGAGGATGGTGCTGATAACACCAAGGTTGCCAGTTCAATCCCCACATAGGCCACTGAGAGCTGCGCCCTCCCTAAAAGAGTCAACTGTGCCATTGTAGCATGAAAGCAATGTGTGACCAATGACCATGGCTGTTCCCCAATAAAATTTAAAAGAAAATAGTTTGGATTTTATAGTCAGCTGATATGTGTTTGAGGAGTTTCTGCCAAGTTAGTTAACTTAGGGTGCACATGAAAATCTTTTTTCCTTTAGGATTATTATATATATAACTTTGGGAAACCTTAAAATTTACTGTATGAATTATATATTTAGGATATATGGCTTTAAATTATTTTCCACTATTTTGTTTCAACCCTAATTGTTAGTGTCACTGGAACCCAATATCTGATTCCATCAGCCTGTGCACACTGCCTGGAAGAAATACTCGAGCAGGAGTCTTCAGTATAGAGAGGAGAGTAGTTTAATAACAACCTGGCTGGCCTGTTGAGTGGGGAGCTAAGGCTCTGAAAGACCTGACTCGCCGATGGCATGTTGGTTACATATTACATAAGACAAAATGACAGGACACAGTTGGCTAGAGGGTTTGGGGTCGTTCTGGGAGCTGATTGGTCAGAGGTGAGGTGAGAGTAATGGATCATTTCTTCAGACCTAGAGGACACCTGAAGTCTGCTCTGGTGTCCTGTGTCTGGCCTCATGGAAAAGTAGCCAGGAGATCACTTCACCTTAGGGCTCTGGAGCTGAACCCTGATTTATCACAAGATGTTCCTTTAGCCTGCTGGTGTTCCAGCCCTTGTGACTATTAATCAGCCAGCGTTTTCTGCTGCCCTCAGGGGTTGCTGGTTATCCAGGGGAGAGACCAGCCTTATGAGGGGTGGAACGAGATGAATTCGAGAGCTAGGATTCAAAGTTAATTGTAATCAACGTCATAAGGATGTTTTGGCTTCAGTAGCAGTGAAGGACCTACAAGTTAAGGCCTCGGTGACTCACAGGGCCATCCTCACTTCAGGCACCAGCCACAAGGAGATCCCAGGCACCCACACTTCTGAGTGACTGGATTCAAGTTCAAGGGTTCCCATGACTTCTTTAGGTTTGATGATTTTTTAGAAGAACTCACAGAATTCAGAAGGAGCTCTACTTAACAGTGATAGTTTTATTATAAAGGATGCATCTCAGGAAGCGCTTAATTAAGAGATGCATAGTTGAGGCCCAGGGGTGTCCCAAATACAGAGCTTTGGTGTCCACTTCTGGTGGAATTAGGGATCATCACTTTCCCGACACATTGATGTGTTCACGAACCAGGAAGCTTCACTGAACCAAGGTCCAGAGTTTTTACTGGGGTTTTGTACGTAGGCATCGTGTTAAGAGGAACTCAGTATTCAGCCTCCCTCCCTTCTCAGGAGCTTGGGCTGGCTGCAACCTGGTCCTCTAATCAAGTGGTTAGTCTTTGAGCCTGACCAGCCCCCATCCTACAGCTTTCTAGAGCCTTAGGATAGCCACTTCATTATCAGAAACTATCAGGTGTGATCTGAGGAACTCATGGACAACGAGGACATCCCTATGACTTGTGAAATTCCAAGAAACCAGGGGTGAAGGCTAGTCAGATTCTTTATTGTACAGCACCCGTCATTTGTGTCCTATTTGAATTCCTATGTATGAGTATTAGAAGTATGTAGTACTTGTTGCAGCAATTTTGCGATAATTTGCTTCACAGGATGCCATGACGGATATAACGAGTTAAAAATATATTGTGTCTCATTTGTTTTTCATTCATTCTCTGCATTATATCCATCAAAGATGGTGGAGATTTTGGCAGGAGGAATGCTATGACTACAATTTCATTGTGTGTATAAGTGAACTTACTATAATACATTTAGGTATATTTATTACAATATTCATATTTACATCTTCAAATGAACCTTATAACACTTTAAGAAAACTCTTTAATCTACATCCAATTCAGAAGTAAATTCAGAAAATGATTTATTTCACATAGATTTTCATCTGTAACACATTGAAAATATAATCATTTTCACAAAATAAAATTCTAGGACATGATTTCAAAACAGTTGCATATAATAAATGGCAACTCTACATGTAAGTTAAGGCAGATATTCTTCCTGTGAAATAGAAAAATAAAATGGATCATGTGTCTTAAAAATATACATAAAACATAGAGATGAACGTTTGCTGATTCACCAGATTGTAAATTTTCATGAGCATTTGTGCTTTAAACTTTGTTTAAATACCAGTTTAGCAAATTGCTAGCATAAAATATCACAATTTACATATGACTATAGGCTGTTAAGGGAATTGGAACACATTAATACAGAAATCTGTATAAAAAAGGCCCTCTCAAGTTTGTATACTTGCACTCTTCACATTTAATGAAAATGCCCCAAATTTTCCTTACTCTATCCCAGTCTTACATTTGACATGCATAATTAAATGGTTACGGGCATGAAAAAGAAGAAAGCATGTTCTTGGTAATCATTGGTGTGTACCAAGATACAGATGAAAGCCTGTTAGAAACAAACAAACAAACCAAACAAACAAACAAAACTGTCCATTACCCGAAACCCTAGGAAGCAAGTAAATACTGTTTCTGAATAACTACCAGCATCAATGCTGTTCTGAAATACATCTTCCTTTTATTTGTGAAGAAGCCAGGGTGATATTTAATCTGTCCAAAAGTATCATGAATAAGTAGTTTAAGTTTATCACTTGGAAGAAATTTGGCAATTCCTGTGAGATTAAACTGCTTTTAGGAACACATAAAAAAGTGAAGTCCCAATTGCTTCCTCAGTCCTTGTACTTAAAATAATGAAGTCTCCAATTAGCATATTCTTTCATCCCCCTTCCTAAATAGTGGTGTCGAAGCAAAAATAGACATTTATAGAATCATGGATCTCTGTCCTTGTTGTGTGGCATTGAATTAATGATGTCCTGGATACAGACTAAGAAATAAACTCAGCAATTCCACTGAAGAAGCTTACACTCCAGTAAAATAAAGATAAATGCGTTATTTTCCGTGGTGACAGCCAAAATTGAGGTCAGTGATTACCCGTAGAGAGAGCATGATTGAAGTACTTCAAAGGCAGTTTACTAAAAGAGAAGGCCTTGAGAGAGATGCAGCAGGTAGAAAGGAGAATAAAAGCGCTTCATTGCTAAGAATGCAGCCAGTCCGTCCAGCTCCCTTTACTATGATAAATGTTTTGTATTAATCACCACTCTATCCTCATAAAGACCTTTTGTCTTGAAAAGAGATATTTTAAGGTTTTAATTTTTTTCTCTCTCACACACGCACCATTCTCAACAAAACACACACACACACACACACACATTCTACAAGCCCAAGATCCTCAGATATTTTCAGTTTGCTTAATTTTCCCCCTTAGAATATTATTTATTCTCATATTCAAAACATTTCATTGTTATGCTCTATTTTTTGTAGTTGTGTGTGTGTGTTGCTTGATATAATATGTATATTAAGCATCCATACATTTAGTATTGATTTTTTTAAGTATTTAAAAGTTTTTACAGTGTTTCTCTATAGGGTTACCAATATGACATATAATACTAATGCCTTTTTCTTTTTTTTTGCTGAGTTTCAAGAATGCTTGTAAGAACCTATATGGATCATCTATTTAATAGTTACAGAAACATTATGGAGAAATTAATGTTATACTCTTACTTTATAGATAAAGAAACTGAGGCCAGACAGATTTAGGTGAATAAAAGATTTCAAATCTAGTAAATGGTAGAATTGAGATATGAACCTGATATTTCTGCTCCTAGAGTCTTGTCATTTAGCTCTTAATTAACTAACAAACTGAGACCAGATAAGTTTAGGTAAATAAAAGGTTTCACATCCAGTAAGTGGAGGACGGGTTTCTGACCCTGACATTCTGTTCCCTGAGTCTCGTGGCCTTGCTCTTAATTATCGCAGCAGTACCACATAGAGCCCTGATGACTCCAGTGCTTCCTGGTCCAATCCCCCTGGATGGCACTAATGCAGTGAATGAAAACTAAAAATGTTTCCTGGAATCACTGCCAGTGTACTGGCAGTCTCAGCCAACACCCCAGGACCCAGCAGTTTCTAGTTCTATTTAAGTTGCCACCAGGTGGCACCAAATACAACCAAAAATATATGAATCAGTCAGCATCCTTGAGAGTCCTCTAGGCAAGTTCAGCTTTGTCATTTTTTACAATTCTTTAGAGTATTGGGATTTTTTTTGAACTTTACATATTGTGTAATGATGGCGTTTTCTATTTAGTTTGAAATCGAAAAAAAAATGCTGAAAGGAGAATATTGAGATACATCAGTGATTACAAATACTTTTAAGAAGAAAAACTATGTGTGGCCTTTTGAACAGAATCTGAGAGTCGAAAGGAAATTTAAAAGCTAGTAATTTTAAACACATGCAATGATTGAATTACCTTTATAGTAGCTCTGGAAAAAAATAAATAAATTAAATTTAAAAATAGGGCTATTGCCTGAACCTCTCTAATGAGAAGTACAGTCTCCAAGACTACCTTGTGTGATATTTGGTCAAATGACAGAAAGTGCTTTTTGTTTGTTTGTTTGTTTGTTTGTTTTTTAAATGAGCCAACATCTGTATTCCCATAACTTTGTTTTTTCTACTGTTCCTAATTCTAATTTTAGGGATATTGTAAAATCAAATGAGACCTTTCCAGTTTAACTTCAGATATTTAAATAAAACCTATACATTTTTTAGAGCTATTTCCCAAACTAATCACAATTCCTTTGCTTATTCATATTAATATCTATTAATTCACTTATTGAAGAAATAGTATTTGAGTGATTACTCTATTCCTGGTACTGTTGTTGTGTGAGGGATCAAATGATGAGTCAAACACATAAAAACCCTGTCATTGTGTTCCTCCATTGTAATGCGAGGAAAGGATATTTCTCAGGCAAATAAGCATAGTGTCCATAGATTATACGTCCTCTGAATGCAACTCGTAAAGACTTCAGATAATCATGAAAATAGAATCATGGTGTCTGTCCTGTGCCAGGCACTATTTTAAATGCCTTTCATGCACTATTTTATTTAATTCTCATAACAACCTTGTTAGGTAGCATTTTATGTGTCACCTACACAACTGTCAGGCTTAATATTTCAGTAGGACTCAGACAACTCAGCAAAGCTCTTATATTTATGTTACAGTTCATTATAGTGAACGGATATACATCTAGATTGGCACAGGAAGATGGTGAGGGGAACCCAGTCCAGGAGGAGCCAGTGATAAGCTTCAAAGTGTCTCCTGTCATTGTTGTCACATGGATCACAATTCTCCAGCAATGATGTGTAACAGCACATGCGAAGTCCTGTCTAGGAGGGAAGTTCATCTGAGCCTTGCTGTTTAGGAATTTTGGGGTTGGTCACATTGGTGTGCAGCGTCCTCATGACTGACCTCAGCTACTCAAACTCCAAACCAGCTCGCAGAGCAAGTCACATGATTTGTCCAGAGTGGTACCAGTGGCAAAGGCCTCAGACATGCAAAAACCCTCGTATTAAGCACATGATCCCAGGGGCAAGAAGGTTATCTCCTAAGAGCCAGTCAGCCTCTCTCTCTAGCATGTGAAGGGTTGGGATGACACAGGCCTGCTGAGTTAAACTTGCACTTTTCAGTCCACCTGCCTGGCTGGCTACGCTGTCTTACAGCAGAACAATCATAATTTCCTGAGCATCTACATTTAGTATAGTATTTGTATTTCCATCATACAATGAATTAGTAAGAGTTAAAGATGTATTTGCTGTGCCTTCTCAACCGAATCAGCCCTTGGGTATGATATACATATATATTATATACATGCATATATGTATATCATGGACAAGCATCATTAAAGTGGGCCGTGATTCAGTTTTTCTGGGTTCAAAGTCAGTTGGGGACAAAGCCAGTCACTCTGTCTTAGTTACAGGCTTATACTGAGAGGGGTTGATGTTAACCAAACCTAGATATAATTTAGTGTAAGTATGCCAGGAGGCTTCCTGTTGCCTTCCTTGTTTTAAGATATAGTCATTCCCTGGTACATTTCAGATCCACTTAGTGATATTTACTGCTTTATTTCCATCAGAAAAACAAACCCATTGTCTATTTCAATTCTGTTTCATAGCTTTCATACACAAAAACAAAGATGATATGTATTTGTGCGTGCACACTGTGACACATGGGACATGCAGTCACCAGGGATGTCTCTACCCATTTGGTCATCAAAGTTTATAGTTACACAGTGATTAGTCTGCTAGGAATCTTATACTACCAGGAATTGTATGCTACCTCACAATCTGATGGCAAAGTGGGAAGTAGTTGATAGAAATTCTTCTCAAATCATGTATTTTGTAGTAGATGTAACCAGAAAATGAAGTCAAAAGGTACTGGTAGATTACTAGCATTCCACTCAGCCATCAACACTTGGTCCAGATCATCATCATATTTTATGATTAAACTGTTTCCCAGTATGATGCAACTTGTGTTTATAGGCTTTCATTTGAACTTGTCAGGTTCTAAAAGTAGAGGTTGTCATGGCAAACATATGGCTTCACCTTTTTGGGCCTTTCTTTAGAATGTGCAGAGTTTGAAAAACCCAGTGAAGATTAACCATTTACTGCCAGGTAGCTACTATTTGTATTCCCAATTGATAATTAAACTCAGGCATGAGGTTCATAACATATTCAGAGTCCCAAGGATGCAATTTTTGAAAGAGTGGTCAAAGAAAGCTCTAAAGAGGTGATATTTAAATAAAGCCCAGAGAATGAAAAGAAGCTAAGCATAGAAAGATTGGAATGGAAGGCACTTCAATGAGGGAGTCACTGGCGTATAGTTCCTAAGACTGAAGAAGCCCTGAATATTCGGGGGATGATGGAAAGTTAAGTGAGGATATGACAGAATCAAGGGTGAGTGAGGGGGAACATGGCAGGAGATGGAATTCAAGAGATGGGTAGGGCCAAATTATGCAGGGCTTTATTAGCTTTGATAAGAGTAAGGGATTGTGGAATGATGCGATGATATTTACTTTTCAAAAAGAATCACTTTTTCTGGTAAATGCTAGATTATGGTTGAGAAGAAGAGACAGTTCTTGGAAATAGGGTGCAGTATTTTAGGTAGGAAGATGGTTGCCAGTGCAACAAGAGATGCATATGAGTTAAATTTGGAGGTAAAATGCATAGCAAATGGAGATGTTTAGGATATAGCAGGGATATAAAAAAAATCAAGCATATAAAGCACTGTCCTTATTGGATTAATATTCTGTTTAAGAGATACTGACAATAATATAACAAAAAAGCAAATTGTATATTTTGTAAGAAATGCGGAAAAGAGAGAGTAAGGGAGCTGAGGGGTTGAAGATGAGAAAGATGTGCTACAGTAACCAGAGCGGTCAGTGTCGGCTCATTGAAAATGGCACTGGAGTCAATACTGCCATTATTTCCCCAGGTAATTTGATCCTCTTCTCTTAATAATGTACTTCTTTTTGTGTTTCAATATTATCCATCTGGTTAGCTTTCTAGTTGTCATCGTCCATACAACACAATTTATTTTGTTGCTTTTCACTAATGCTTCATGGATTTCCAGGCTGTTTGTTCTTTACCATCGAGCATCTCTTTCCAAAAGACTTGTGCTGTGGTATAGAATCTTTCTGGTTAGTTACAATAGTAATACTTGAGTTTTATTTCATTAAATTGTATCGATACCTGTGCAAAAGCACCTATATCCTTTGCCATCACATGTTAAGTACTTTGCTCTGATTATTGTCTTATCTCCCACTGATGTTCTTAGTTTCATTATTCAACTTTTTTTCACTTTTTTTCTTATATGACTAATCTTTATAGTAGTGGATTTCATTTTTGGGAGTTGAGGGGGGTAAAAGGGGGAGGGGATACTTGTGGATGAATGAGCGGGAATTAGAGTGAATGTTCTCGCGTAGCTTCCAGAGAAGCTTGCCAATTTTACCAAAAACATCAATGACATCAGATCATTGGAAAACTTTAATCATGATTACATGTAGATTTTGAAATAGGAAAAAAACAGGCATATCCCAAAGGAGATACAATTTAATTTCACATGACAAGTGAGTAGTTCATTTTAGTTTGAGTAATTTAAAAGAAATATACCACATTTACAGTATATTGTCCTTAAAAGTTTTATGAACTTCCACTAGAAAAAGAAGCAAATTAATCCAAAGTAGAAGAAAAGAATAAAAAAAATAGAGCAGCAATGAAAGAAATCAATAGATAAAATCAACAAAATCAAAAGCTGTTTTTTTTAAATATCAAAAAAATTTATAAGCCTATAGTCAAACTATAAAAAAAGAGAAAACACAAATTGCTATCATCACTGTGGATCCCATGGACATTAAAAAGATAATAAGGGAATATCATGAACAACTCCATAATCACAAATTTGATAACCTGGGTGAAATGGACCAATTTCTTGAAAGATACAATCTGCCAAAACTCACACAAGAAGAAATAGGCAGTCTGAATAGGCATATATCTGTTAAAGACATTGAATCAACAATAGTGTACCAGAGCTGAAAGCAGCAGGCTCAGATGGGCTCACTGGTAAATTCTATGAAACATTTAAGGAAGCAATTATATCAATTCTCAACAATCTCTTCCAGAATATATACAAGCAGAGGCATTGCCTCCTAACTCATTCTATTAAGCCTGCATTGCTAAAATCAAACCAAGTCATTACAAGAAAGAAAACTGCAGACGGCTATCTTTCATTAACATAGATGCACATTTTTTTCAATAAAATATTAGCAAATTGAATCCAACAATGTATAAACACAGTTATATATCATGACCAAGTGGGGTTTATCTTAGATATGCAAGGCTGATTCAGCATTTAAAAATTACAGTAAAACCTTGGATTGTGAGTAACTTGGTTTGTGAGTGTTCCGCAAGATTACCATGTTTACCGTTTTAACATGGTAAGTGAGCAATGCCTTGCAATATGAGTAGTTTGTTTCCAGAACGAATTATGCTCGCAAACCAAGGTATTACTATAATTCATGAAATTCCTCACATCATCAGCTAAAAAAGAAAATTATTTGATCATATCTAGATACAGAAAAGTATTCAACAAAATTCAACACTCACTTATCATTAAAATCTCTCAGCAAACTAATGATAAAAAGGAACTTGTTCAACTTGATAAAGAAAACCTACAGCTAACAACATACAAAATGGTGGGAAACTTGAAGCATTCCCACCAAGATCAGGAACAAGGCAAGGATACCTCTTCTTACCACTGCTTTTTGACGTTGTACTGGAAGGCCTATCTAATACAATAAGACAAGAAGTGGAAGGAAAAGGTGTACAGTTTGGGAAGGAAGAAACAAAACTGTTCCTAGATTACATGATCATCTATGTAAAACACTCCAAAATAACTGACAAAAAAAATCAACTGGAAGTAATAATTGATAATTGTGAGGTTGCAGGATACAAGATGAAAGTACAAAAGTCAGCTGATTTCCTATATACCAACAATGAGCAAGTGGAATTTGAAGTTACGAACACATTATCATTTACAATAGTAACAAAAGATGAAATACTTAGGTGTAAATTTAATAAAATATATACCAGATCTATATGAGGAAAACGACCAAATACTCATGAAAGATATCAAAACAGGAACTAAATAAATGAAGCTATTCTGTGTTCATGGATGGTAAGACTCAATACAAGATGTCAGTTCTTTTCAACTAGACCTAAACATTAAATGCAATTCCAGTCAAAACCCCAGCAAGTTATTTTGCGAATATCAACAAACTAGTACTATAATTCACACGGTGAGGCGGAGACCTGAAATAGCCCACTCTATATGGAAGGAAAAGAACAAAGTTGAAGGACTAACACCACTTGACTTCTAGGACTTACCATCAAGATACAGTAATCAAGACAATGTAATATTTGGTGAATAAATACACAAATAGAACAGTGGAACAGAATAGTGAGACCAAAAATAGATCCATATAAATAGAATCAAATGTTCTTGGATAAAGGAGCAAAGGCAATATACTTGGGCAAATATAGACTTTTCTACAAATAGTGGAACAACCAGACATCTACATTATAAGAAAAAAAGAAAAAGAAAGAAAGAGAAAAAATGAATCCAGAAACAGACTTTATGTCCTTCAAAACAACTAACACAAAATTGACCATAGACTTCAATGTAAAATACAATACTATAAAATTTCTAGAACATAGAATAGGAGAAAACCTGCATGACTTTGGGTACAATATAATATTAATTATAATGTTTTGACACACACCAAAGGACCATGAAGGAAAGAATTTAGCTAGTCTTCATTAAAATTAAAAATAAACAAACACATGCACAGACATTTTTGCCCTGCAAAAGACACTGTCAATATAATGGGAAGACAAACCACAGACGGGGAGAAAATATTCAGAGACACAGGTGACAAAAGACTATTATCCAAAATACACAAAGAACTTTTCAAATTCAACAAGAAAATGAACCTGACTAAAAAAACGAGAAGAAGACATGAACAGAAACTTCACCAAAGAAGATATACACATGGCAAATATATGACATTAAAAGGTGTTCAACCTTACATTTTCACCAGGGAATTGCAAACTCAAATGAGATACCACTACATACCTATCAGAGTGGCCAAAACACTAACAGCACCGAATGCTGGTGTGGACGTGGAGCAACAGGAACTCCCATTCATTCATGGTGGAAACACAAAATGGTGCAGGTACTTTGGAAGACAGTGTGGCAGTTTCTTGCAAACTAAACATAGTCTTACCATATGACCCAGCAGTCACACTCCTTGATACGCAAATGCATTGGAAACTTTGTCCACCCAAAAACCTTCACATGAATGCTGACAGCAACTTTGTAATTGTCAAAACTTGCAATGACCCAAAATGTCTTCTCAGTTGGTGAATGGATAAGTAAACTGTAGTACATCCAGAAAACAGAGTATTATTCAGTGCTAAAAATAATGAACTAACAAGCCACAAAAAGACGTGGGGGAAACCTAAATGCATGTTACTAAGTGAAAGAATGTAATCAGAAAAGGCTACATACTATATATTGAGTATATGATATTTTGATAAAAGCAAATCTATGGAGACAGTAGAAAGATCAGTGGTTGTTAGGGGGTTCAGGGGAGGGAGGGGTGACTAGGCAGAGCACACAGGATTTTTAGGGCAGTGAAACTCTTTGGGATAATACTACAATGGTGGGTACATGCTATTATACATTTGTCAAATGCCATTAATGAACTCTGATGTAAACTATGGACTTTGAGTGATGATGTGTCACTGTAGGTTCATTGATAGAAATATACCACTGTGGTGGGGGATGTTAACACTGGGGGTGGCTGTGTGTGTGAGAGAACAGGGGGCATATGGTAAGCCTCCAAACTTTCCATTCTATTTTGCTGGGAACCTAAAGCTGCTCTAAGTTTATTTATTCAAAAAAACCTTATGAGATCAGTTTCAAAGTTGTTTTTTTTTTGTTTTTTGTTTTTTACTTTAAGGGTACTTGGACACATATTTCAGCTCTAAAAGCTGATATTATAATAGATTACATGGTCAATTAGACAGGGGTGTGGTGATACATTTATAATGTGCCACTTTCAGCCTCGGATGAGATTAATAATTATGCATTAAAGATTAGCTGGGAAATCACACTTGGTAAGGATCATGGGATTATTACTATTTGAACAGGGTTTCTAAATGGGAGAAAGAAAAAGCCTTGTAGTATGTTTTCTTAGGGAACTATTTTAAATACCTATGCTGCAATGCCTAGAAAATAGTGAGGCATTACTAATAGTAAAATAGTAATGTAAACTAAACTGTAATGAGCACTCTATGTGTGTCAGACACTGGTAGTAACACACATCACACGAATACTCATTTTGTCCTTTAGTTATCCCAATCTGATAGAGTATATTTGGTCCCATTTTTTGCATTGAGGGACCCAGAGGTTAAGTTAATTGCTCAGTCACACAAATAGAAAATATTGAAGTCAGATGACAATGGTCTTGCCTCCAGGGGGCACCTTGTAATTATTTTACCATATTATCGCCCACCTCCCTCTGTTGCCTCCTGTGACCATTCTTGACTTTCACTGATTGGAAGAGCAGGAACAGTGAGGTAAAAAAAAAAAAAAAGATTCTACCATTTTCTGTCAGTAGGCATCTGAGAAAATTGATGGGTAAGAGAAACAAAACAGGATATCTCAGAAATATTGTCTATAGCATAAAGGTTGCGGAGGACAGTTGATTGAGTTAAAATGCATGATAAATTATTTTACCTGAGAATGTGAATGTGCATCTACACAAAGGTCAGTATTAAATCAGCAGAAAATTTTGGTAGCTGTAGAATAAATGGAATTGTGCTAATTACTGTAGCAACAGGTTTATACTCATATACTGTTTATATTTCTATATTGCAGGAAATTGCAGGAACATCTATTCCTTATATTGTTAAAAATCCTCATCATTGTAAGCAAATGAATCAATTTTTATGTCTGTATTCTCCAGTAACCTTAATAAATTAGTATAGGAAATACAGAATGTGGCTTTTCTACATTTGTATTTATTTATGTTTTTCATTCACCAAATATACATGATCTTTTTTTTTTCCTACTGTACTGCCCTATCTAAACTTTTTTAGCAAGCTTGCATTTGTTCTCAATTGTTTTCTGACAGAATAGTGACAAAGTCATCAGTTTGGTAAATTAGGAGAAAAAAGAACAGATTTCCCCATGCTGGAGCCTCAGGCTAAAATTAAAAAAAAAAAAAGTCTGAGATAGCAATAACACCCTTATTTAAGAATATCATAATAGTTCATGACATCTTACAAATCAACCAGTAATTCGGTCATTTTCTTCTTAGATATATTTGTGTCATTTTGCTCTAAACTAATTTTAATATTTAGGTGGAATTTCTTAAAATGATTTTTTAACTTTTTATTTCCAGTCGTGCCATATCTATAAGCATGGAAAATTATGATACATTGAACTAATTCCTTCTTAGTGTCTACTTGACATGCACATTGCACATTGCACTGTTGTAGTCATATATAAATACAAAGTCAGTTGGTTTTCATTTATAAAGTTTGGCATAATTATATAGGAGAAGCAAGTGCATTGGTTTAAATGACACCATTCCATCTAGAGCTGCAGGTAATTCATTAATACTTTAGCAGATGAATATATACCATTTAAAATATTTATGTAAAAATGGAAGACATAAATGTATCAGACATGCTATTGGCTGAGATTTTTCTTAAAATTTACAGACATTTGAACTCTTTTCATATACATCTTATAACAGATTATTTTTCAAATGCATACTTTATAAAGAAGAAATACAGAAGAAATAAGCAGTAAAAATAAAATATATTTGTTTAATCACTTCTCATATTTGATCATCTGCTACCTTCAATTTTTACCCTCTAATACTATTTATGAGACTCAATAATAGTGGACATGACTAATGGTTACAGTATAAAATGTATCTTCACTTTGCTTTCTTATATGGGGATTTGAGAATGTGGAGTAATGTAAATAATTAATGTGACATAATGCCTGGAGCTGAGAAGGTATTCAAAAGTTGTATAAATGAATTACAAAAATGATGATATTTTGTGTTTATTAACATAGAAGAAAAGGTCTATATTGATATAGAAATATATCCCAGAGGGGAGGTACTTGTCCCCAGGGGCTTATTCTTTGCTATTCACTGGAAATAAGGTGAATAAAATTCAGCGGAATTAAATATGACAATGTATTGAGGAGTTTTATATATATATATATATATATATGTATATAAACATATACCAGGAGTGCCAAAAAATGTATACAAGTGGACACTTTGGTCAACGTTGCTCAAGCAGTGGGTCGCCATAATTAGATGTGTCTGGATGCTGATGGTAACCACGTTGAGCATCTCTTGTAATTGCAGAAGTCAAACGTGACTTATATTCATCTTTTGTTATTGGTTATATATTGAGTATTACAATTTCAATTCAGTTTTCTGTTTTTAAAATGTGCATACATTTTTGGGCACACTCTGTATATTACTATATTTTTATATTACTATATGCTTTATTGCTATAAATATACATATATATTACTATATTTCAGAGTACCTACCTATTAGAATAACACACACTTGCTTAGAAATTTGTTAATACTTTGTTTTTCTTTCAATTCGTACCAAGCAGTGAGGTTGGAAATAATGTATCATGTGGACCTGAGGGAACAGAGTGCAGAAGGGGATGACCTGGAAAATGTTACTATGAAACATTCTAAGATGGCTGTATTTAGTTGTTTCTTTAGGTTTCCTAAGAGCAAATCAAGAGCATCACTCCAAAGGCAATACTATGAATCGTCTTTTGTTAGAGGCTGAAACAATTTTACACAGATACACTAATATCCTGGTTTATTAAATCCTACATCTTTCTGCATCATTGAAATAATAGTTAGTATGCTGAGGCACATAAATATACAAGATAGCCTTCAAACTGTCTGCCATACGTGTCATTTCTATCAGTCAGACTTCTGATGAAAATTAAGAAAGGGTCTGTTCGGAGTCACATCCGCTTGCAAGCCTAGATCATAAGGATCCACGTGGCTGATAAGTAGCCTCTCCATTAGCCTTCAGAGTCACCAGACCTTAGGTTGACATTTAATTTTGAAAATGAGCAGTTTAAAGAAAGGATTTCCTTAAAGAGTCAGCCATTCACAGTATATTCTGTGTTAGAATTGCCAGATTTAGGACATAAACATAGGATGTGTTGTTACATTTGAATTTCAGATAAACAAAGAATAATTTCTTAGTATAAGTGTCTCCCATGCAATAAGCGAGATGTATTTACTTAAAAAAAATCAGTTTATCTGAAAGTCAAGTTTAATTAGGTGTCTTCTATTTAATCTGGCAAACTCTGTCTTGAGACATCCAGGGACAGACAAGGATGGGCATCTCTGTTTCATGACCAGTGCTGTGTGAGGGATAATGAACTTCCTCCTAGGCTATATTTCTGGATGGCAATATGGATGGATTTTATTTTTTAATTCAGCTCATTCAACAGACATGCATTGGGTACCTACTGGATGTAAGGAATACTTCAGGGTGCTTGGCAATTAAAATATAGTCAAACCACTGCCCTTAGGGGAACAGCAGTTTAGCTGGAAGAGAGGTAATAACATAAACCAATAAAACAATTATGAATGGAGAAAGATGTTATAAGATAAATGAAATTGATGCGAGGAAAAGTTGGGCTATCTCTCAATAGAGAGGCCAGGGAAAGGCTAACTGAGGACACAGACTGTGAACTGAGCCGAAAAATTAAGAGTGATCTGAACTAGTCATGCCAAAACCTGTGATAAGAACATTTTAGGGAGTGGGGAGCTCTACATACATAACGATGCCCTAAGTCAAGAAAGGACTTAACCCAGAATGTAAAAGAACATTATTTCTGGAACACAGTGAAAAGTTTTATGGGAAAATTACATACGTCCTTGCAAAACAATAAGAACTGGAATTTCTATTTTATCTCCCCAATTAAAAAGCCTTTGGATGACTTAAGGCAGAAAAACAACACTTGGTTTATATTTATAGATGGTTTTGATTAACACGGGAGATGAGAAGGGAGAAGAGCGTGAATGCAGACTGAGATGCAGTTTAGATGCAGGTGAAGTGAAGTAACCCAGTTTGGGAGCTGGGGATGGGGTGATAGCACACTTGAAATATGAGATGTAGCAATAAAGATGCAAGAAGCAGAGAAATCTGAAGTTTGCTTTGGAAGTAAGGATGGGGGCACATGAGACCTCCCAAGGGATTAGCGGTTGGGACTAACAGAAACTAAGAATGAAGGAACACTCAACATTTTAGCTAGGAGTAGTAACAGCGCATTTACTTAGAAGGTAGGTGGTGCGAAGAAGGGGTTTGTGAAGTCAAATCAAGTGTTAGTTTTTGTTAGTGACCAATGGACTTGTGCTATGGTGGGTATCATAATGATGTTTTGGTTGATTCCTAAAATGGAGAAGCTCAACATTTCCATCTAATAATCAAAGCAGTTCACATAGTGCTTGTTTAATGCATGCACACGCGTGTGTGTGTGTGTGTGTGTGTTTCCTTATCTCCTAGAAGACTAATTATTTGTAGAAAGTTTGGATTGAAACAGAAATATCTAAGAGTTAATTGTCCTTTAAGTTTCACAAACGTGTAGCATGTCTATGCAGTAAAAAAAGAGGTAGTTGTGAAATCATTTGAACAACCCTGTTCTCTCAGTTAAGATATAACACCTGTGAATTATGCGATTTTGAAGAACCGGGCTGTTTGTATTACTCTGTGACCTTTTCTGAATCATTTGACAGGGAGCTCTTAGGTCAAATTAATCATACTTTGTAACTCTGTATCAATTACTCCAGTGCCATTTCCAGTTTATTTGACTAAAAGTTACCATCAGAATAATTCAGAGAAAGTTCAATAACCATAAATATTGAGAAATGAAAGTGTCATTTCAAACATTTATATATTGTTGAAGTATCTTCTAATGGTGATGGGTAATCATTATTAACCATCTGTCTTTCACATCCATTTGCTAATTTGGTTTTCTAATAAATTTGTGACTAATATCAATCTGGTCTTTAGAATCATTGTATCTTGAAAATATAAGGCAACAATACAGTTTGATAATTAAACAGTGTTAAAGGAGAAACTGAAGCATATTAAAAATGTGGAGTTTATTTGAGCAAAAATTCATTTGAATTGGGCAGCATCCAAGCTAGCAGATAAAAAGGAACCCCGAGGACCTGTTCAAAATGAAAGACTTGTAGGCAGAAGGAAGCTGGTACGAGGAACTTATACTAAGCAAACACAGTGTGCTGGTTATTGCAAGGTCACTTTCATTTAGGGCATGGCAGGGGTCTCTTAGGCAGATTACCTCACTAGTGCTGATCAGGGACTTCTGGCTTAATATTCTCTTTTTGGAAGTACCAAAACTGTTGTTAAGTCTTTGGTGATGTGGGGCATAACATAAGCGACTCCATGTTGGGCCTGTTGTCTTGTTTCTAACAATAGAAGATTAAAATGGTTAAAATATAAGCAAACATGTTATGGAGGAAAACTATAGCATTTAAGACACTTTTTAATGTAAACTATTTTTTTAAAAAACTTCAAATATCTTTAAATGTATTTTTCAGAATTTTGCTTTCCATGAGGAAGGTTTGAAATATATATTAAATATATAATATATATATATATATATATTTGTGGTCCTTGTGATAATTTGTCTGCTAAATGAAGATATGATATACTTTATTCTCTAGGTTACATACAATCATGAAATTATGGTAAACCACATTTTTGTTAAAACAGGCATATTACATGATATATTTTTCTTTATATAGTCAATATTTATCTGTACTATATGATTCAGACTAGTTATTTATGGCTCAGGATTATAGAGCTGTTTGTTGGTGAATGATAAGAAAGAAAAATGAAAAAAAACCATAACAAGCATTAGACATTAAAATCTCAGCATCATTATCTGTTTAAACTACAAAGTACATCCAAATAGAAACATCTAATCTGTATTCATTGTCGGTGCCTGTTTACTTAGAATATTTTCCATTATTTAGTTGGCACAACTTTAAGAAAATGCAAACCACTTTAATTTTTAATTTTTATAAACTTATTTTTATAACATATTAGCATAACCTATATTAGCATAACATATATTAATATAACATAGTAATGCATATTGTTCTTTGTCTTTCTGTTTCTTGTCCATCCATCCTTCCCTCCCTCCCTCTTTTTTTCCTTCCTCCCTTCCTTTCTTCATTCCAACAATGAATGGGATATTTTCTTCTCAATGAAATGACTCGTACTCCATCTTCCTTGTCATGTTGACCATCACCGCTTTTGTCATGGGATATTACTGATAGGTAAGTTTATAATATAAAAAGGAATTTTGCTTGATAATTTTGGGAAAACATTTTATACATGTTTTTATTTTATTTTATTTTGATTGAGTGGGAATTGAAGTCTAACAATTTCAACATTATTGTTTTGAAAATAATAATTTAAGTAGAAAACCAATCTTTTCCTGTTTGATTCATTTGAACATAAGGATATTAGCAAATAAGTTACATAATAAAAGGTATATTATTGCTGTTTTCTTCTTATTATTATAAACAACGCATCTGAAGTTTTTCTCGTCAAAGCAATTAGTCTGGATGAATTATTCCATTTTTATTTTCATTTCTGATGGAATAGTTATAACCCTGAATTTGGTTAGTACCACTGAAGTATCTTTTGAGAAAGTGAGCTTATATCAGCTTATGGGAAATGTCAAATATAGTAAGCTCTACTCTTTTTAAAATTTTCATTTAAAATTTATATTTATTTAGTTAAATTTTTATTGCTCCATTATTCCCTATACAATTTAAATGCTAAAACTGTTCAGTTTAACAAAACTGTAGTTTTCTGAGTTTTTGTCAGAGAGACAGACATTTTATGTGAATGAACTTTAACACAAAATAATACTGTATATTGAATTCATAATATGAGCCAATCACTGGGGTTAAAGAGAGGAATTAGACACGTTTGCTGACCTCATATCATACTCTAGGATTTCCAAATGTATATTTTTAAAGTATTATGACTGATAATCTACCTTCACCTGCATGATATCATGTAATCATTTGGTTTAAACTCTTAACCTGGTTTTATATAATTCTTTGACAGTGGTAGAAATCACTTAAAACAACAGTATAATTAGATTATTTCATGTAATATATTTTTCATCATTTAAATTTTTTTAAAAAAAGGATTAACTATTGTTACTACCTATTCAATAGCCCTTCTCCATAGGGCTCAGGCTTAAAGAGACCGCACATTTTGGCTGTGAGTCAACATCACATTTGCAAAGAGCAGGGTGGAAATTTGTCACAAAGGTAGCACATGCCTTACAAACAGCGCCTAGTCTTCTAAGAATTGATGAGGACAGATTCAGGTGACAGCCCAGAATATTTAAACATGGCCTAGTTCTGAGGGTCTCGCTCACAGCCTGATACATGCTTTTCAGTCAGGTCTGCCCTGGGTCCTTAGGTAATGTTTTTGTGAAATTAAGCTTTGAAACGTCTTTTCCTTCTAATGAACGTAAGAGCTCTTGTGTCTTAAAGAGAAGTCATCATTCATGGTTTTATCTTGATATTTTTACATGGCTGCTTGGAAAGTGGCTGAATTATAGTGTTGATTGCACTACTAACATTCTGATCATTTACTTGGTATGTTTCTCAGACTGACATCTGAAAGCAGTGCAAAATCATATATACCTGAAACAGACTGCATTTCTTATGTCACTTCCTCTTTTTCTCTCCTCATGGACTGCTTTGCCTTAAGAAATTGGTTTTTTTTAGCATGAAAATACTAGTCAGAAATTGCAGCGAATTCTAAAATGGCATTCTCCCAACAAGCTATGAGTGTTACCTATAATTAATCCCAACAGCTGTTGTCTTCTTTTATGGCTGACATTTTTCAAACAGCCATCTTCATAGTTTCAGCTTATTATGGTGGGTCTGGACTGTTTTATTCAAATTAGAAAGGGTATTTATTTACTTCATTATAGAAATACGTATATCTCGTTATGATAAGTGTCATTTTCATGAAGAATATGTTATTATTTTATAGTCGGTTTTGCCTGTGCAGAGGTGGGACGTTATGGACTGATGCCAGGCTAAGCATCAGTGTCAGACCTCTCCCCAGGAAATAGCACAGTACCTGCTACACAGGGAAGGAACGTTCACCTGTTGTTTCAGTTCTCTATGGGTGTGCGACCAAACAGACCCCAGCTTCATAGCTGATGAGAAAAACAGTCTTATTCCTCATAATGATGCTGCTTTTTGGAAACTTGACTCTGTCATTGTCAAATGGGGGATACCTACAGGGTCCTAAGTGCCATCAGTGAAATGTCTGTGCCACAGCTGTGAGACATCAGCTGGCGCTTTGGGGTTGAGCCTGCATTTGTAACTCACAGTGGCATCTCCTCATCACTTGTGGGCCTTCCCCACAGAATGGAGGCTAGGTGCCAACAAGGAAGGTCCCCACAGGTGATGGCAAAAGCTGTGCTACTCTTAAGACCCAGACATCAAAGTCGAACAGTGCCACTTTGCCACCTTCAATTGTTCACAAGACTTTGTGGGATGACATCATAGAGGGGGAACTAAAATGGACTGGCCTCCCCTTGACTATGAATAAACACAATTTATTTATTTAACAGATATTAATTAATTGCTTTCTATATTGAAAATCTCATAAACGTTGAACGCTTAAAGATGAGCTTTGGCTCAGTCCTTCATTTTCTCATTAATTCTTTGCCTTGTTTTACAAAAGATTAACATGTTTTTTTATGGTTCGTGATAGCACATTCCAAAGCAGTATCACAAACAGAACAATACAAAATAGGAAGCCATCGAACTAGGAAGCAAGAACGTTTTATAGAGACTGTATATGTTGCATTGATGTCTAAGGCCTTAAACTGTAGCAAAGCTGTGGGTAATTCAGGAACATTCTATTATTTGGAAGCCATTACTGTGATCAAGTGTGTTGGGTATATATGCATGTGTTTTTAAAAAAAATGTGGTAGCAATCATATCAAGTATGTGAAAGTGACATTTTCTTTTACATATGCCCCTCCATTCATGGGAACTGCAGCTTCCGTTTTGTGGAAAACAAGCTGTCATCTCAAACTCATCTCACTCATACAGCTATACATTTCAACATTCAAAAAAATGTATTGATTGAATTACATTTTCTAAAGATGCAAACTCAGTTTTTTTTTGCCTTTTAAAAATATCATTTCCTAGTGTGAAATTCAGTGAAATAAAGAAGGGTGCTGGTAGGAAGAAAACATACTTTTGATTTGAGTTCTAATCATTATCATCTTTTATGGGATACGACTATATAGTTTCTTTAAATATGTGTTCGTCGAATGTGTCTCCTCACAGAATTACAACTTTGTACTGTCGATGTAATCTCAGCATTTTGTGCAAGTGAGAACTCATTTTGTTTTCATAGTGTTTATTTAGTAAGGGAAGTGGAATAAGCAATGTAGATGCAGAAATATATAATTTACAATCACCATTATTGTCTTCATATTCACCTAAACCTTATTAAACCTTGTTGCTTTGTGCATTGCAATGAAAAAAAGTAAAATAATTCTTTTAAAATATGTATATTTTATGAGTGTTCTGATAACTGTGATGGCCACACACCCATTAGAGGACAACTGCTCCCCAATTCAATCCATTCCTAAAATAGCACCTTTGCAATTCTGAAACTTCTACTAGAGTGCTTTTCTGCAGGTACTTTCATAGCTTGGCGTCTTCCTCTCTCAGATCTTTACTGAAGCGTTACCTTCTCTGTGACAATCTCCTGAGTCTTTCAATATTTATTATATCCTTTCTATTTTTTGGCATAATATTTATCATCATCAGACAGATATTATGCTGTGTTAATTTATCAGTAGCTGTCTCTTGCCCTGTTAGATGTTACCTTGGTGACTACAGGGAATATTCTTTATTTTTAATATTGCTCACAACTATATCTCCAGCACCTAGAACACCTAATGACACATAGCAGTCACTTAGTAATCTTTTATAATAAACGAATGGGTCATCATCGAGGAAGTGATCTCTTAGCATTGATACTAACATAACATTTTAGCAAATTATTTTAACTGGCGTTGATATATACCTTCACATATTGTTTCTTTGAGGGGATTATTTCACAACTTAATGACAAGGTGAAGTTCCCAACAGCAAAGAAATGCATATCAGTTTGCGCTGTTACACATCGCTCTAAATGTGAGGAACAGATATCTTTAACGTGAAGTCTCTGCACAGTATAAAACTGTTTTAGCACTTAGTTAAGATTTAGTGTGATGGCTATTTTCATAGTAAGCTCAGAACATATATTTTCACATGACATGAATCCTTACAGCTTCACTCTGGTCTTGGGTTGTAGACACAGTAGCTTCATCTATGAGATTCGTCTCCATTACACCAGTTATTAATGTGGTTCATGATCCTGAATAGCATCTATAAATTCTGTCATGTATCTGTTTTAAAATATTCATTAGTGTTTTGCTCTAGTTGAATTGACTTTGATAAAATTTATATTAGCGATCTTCACCAGCCCAATTTTATTTTAGCTGTTCAATTTAGAACAGTACTTCACACGCAATTGCCATCATACCCCTAATGCACTGGAAAGCCAATATCTTTGTAAAAATATGCTTCAGTTATGATGTTGATGGAGATTGGCACTTGACAACTTGACAGGCTGGGCAGTATTATTCCTATTAAGATGTATGTATGCCTCGTCCAAATCATTTTAGTCACTTGCTCAAAGTGTTCTATGGAACATTGGCTCCTCTGTGAAATAAAACAGTCTATGAAAAGTCAGATAATGTTTATAATAGTCTTTAAAATCAAATTTTGAAAAGTTATTTGTATGATATTTATATTAAATAATGCAATACAGATGATACCTCATCAAAACGGCATCAATTCTGCTTATATTCCATGACACACTTGGTGATAAAAATAAGAATATAATAATTAGGTAGCAATTCATGAGACATTACTAAATCTTCCGTACTGTGCTACTAGTTCATAGAATTTATTTTACGCAGTGTCTACTCCAGCCTTAGGAGGCAGGCATGAATTTATCATTTCCATTTTACAAGAGAGGAAATGCAGGGGCACCAAGGTTAAATCATTTCCCTGGGTCAGGCAACTGATCCATTGTGAAGCCAGATAAAGATGCTTGTGGTTTGAGTTCAGAAGCTAGTCTCTTAATCCCAATGCTCTGCTGCCTCCCACATAACTGTGAATAACAAAGCCCCTGCAGCTCTTGTCTGTAAGAGTGAGAAACACAGTGACCTCTCTTTACTGGGCAGTGGATTTTATTGGCAGGGTAAGTAAGGGATGCTACGAGGTCACATGGCAGCTACCAGCTAAAGAACCTTAGAGTGGTAAGGAAACAGGGTTGAGGAAACCTTGTGAGACTAGACACTGTGTTTGTCTTTGTATTTACATCTCCCAACCTGGTCATGGCAGTACTTTTCAGGAGAGTGGCTTTACAGGTGTGACATCTAAGCAAAGTATTAGGGACATGAAAGTGCGTAATCTGGAGGATTCTCCTTGGAGAATTTCATGTGGATTGAATGTGGGTGAGCTGAGAGAACTTGTTCTAGGTTATGCCATATTCTGAATCTGTTGTATCTAGAAGAATACCATAGTTTTTACTGACCAAGAAGATTGAGATGTCGAAGTCTAGTTTACTATAATGAGACTAAATTGGAAAAATAACAAAAAAGTAAATAAAAAAAATGAAACCCTACCAACTCCATAATCTCACATTTTCATTTTAATGATACAGCAGTTTAATGGAGCTCTAGAATTGGATGCTGCTCACTAAATTTTAGCCTGTATAACAGGAAATTCCCAGCATAATTATTAGCTAAGATATTAAAATATGAGAAAGGAGAAAAATATTCACTGTGAATACATATATACCCATAAAAATATTACAAAGAGAATGCGCTTCAGCATTTTTTTTAATGCTCTGGAGGGATTTGACTATTATTGGACAGTTTTTCTCTGTTTTATTTAAAATGCTTTTAAGAGAGGAAGTTTAGTTTATTGAGGTCACACTGCTGACAAAAACATACAATTAAGATTAGGAATTTGTGGAGAAAAGAATAAAACCAGGAAATTAGTTTTCTATGAGATATGGGGAGTGTAATGGCTTCATGTGCCAAGGGAATGCTCTAAAGTGGGAATTCGTTAAAAAAACAAGAAAAGAAAAAGGAAGTAGTTCTTATTATACCAACCTAGAAGTGCACTTGAACATCCTCTGCTTTAACTGCAGGTAGATTGTGGCACTTGAAAGGCCGATGGCATCACATAGTGGTTCTCAAAATGGGCTGCTTCTTAGAATCATGGAGAGAATGCTTAAAGATACTGATGCCTACCCGCCCCCACCATAGATTAGGATTTAATTGATCCTAGATGCAGACCTGGATATGAATATATTTTTTTAATCTACTAGGTGATTCTAATGTACCACCATTGTTGAAAACAATCCAGGGCTCTATAGCAAATTAAAGCTGGGAAGATGATTTGCTGGGAAGAGATAGCATTCAGGTAACAGTGACCCTATGTCATGTCCCAATTTGTTGCCAAATTTTCACTCTAGTAAATATCTAAAGTGTTAATATTTAAAGAAATTGTCCCTTGTTCCCAAGGCACTTCTAATGAAATAAATCAATTTTGAAAAGCTTAGTCTGTTTCTAGGAAGAGCAAATGACATGTATTCTTTGGGAAAAAGTTCTCTACATGCTAATTTTAGCACCCTGTAGCCTGTTTCTACAAAAGAAGCTTATGATTTTGAGTGGAAGGGTAACTGTAAATAGACCACGCTTATGGAGGCATTTGTCAGAGGTGATAAAGGGGTCAGCCCCAATTTAATCGAAGTGGACAAATGACAGCATATTTTCAGTAAGGGGGGCAGTAATATACATATGCAAAATAATGATGCATTTCTGGGAAATGCGATAGTAGCACAAAGCAAGTTAAAATGACAGCTTAATCTTCTATAGTTATGAAGCCTAATACATAACACACTCTTACACATACAGAAACTCATCATCAGTGTTTTGCTTTATTTTTAGATTTTTAAATATAAATTAGTAAGAATGCTTGCCTAAAATCATATTCATGCAACATGCTGTAGATGTGGCTTTGTTTTATGGTTGCTACCTTTGAGATTAGATGGGTGTTAGCTAAACTTCATGTTGGTGGCTCTTCAAACTCATGTACCACTCATGCACCAAACTCATGTATTTATAAACTATTTTCTACTCAGATATTTAACAACTTCATCCTTGACTAATTTGCTCATCATATTCCGTTTCAAGCATATCCCTTCTGACTCTAAAATTGCTATCTTCTCTACAGAAGTGTTTTCTAATTTTATGGAAAACTATGTTTTTCTTTATATTCACTAATCCTTTATGGGAATATAATTATCAAAGTTTATTATGTGTGTTTAACTTGAAAAGTTTGCTGTACAGCGACTTTGGTAAATTGTTTGGCCATATGTTCCAAAGCTTTACTTGTGTTTTACTATCTCCTATTTTTTCTTCTCTTACATATACTGGTAATAGAAATGAAAAAAGATATATTATAGCAGCACTGTTTCAACAAGCCCTGAATTGGAAACTGCGTGACTGCTAATCAGTATTACCATGGAAAAATACATTGTGGTATATCGTACTCTTATTCACATATGAATGATTGTACAGCAGTGAGAAATAAAGACATAGAGTTATATGCATAATATGGGTGAATATGCTATATATGATGTCAAAGGAAAGTAATGAGCAAAATAAAAACTCAATATATATGATTACATTAATATACAGTAAAAATACAGCCCAAACTAATACATTATTTTAGAAGGCAGGTTAATGGTAGTTGGAGCCTGGGTCAGGTGGAGGGGCAGGTGACAGTGGTAGTGATAACAACACAACAAAAAAAGTGAGAATTCAGGTGGTTGACAAATGAGAAAACTGAGTTTTTCTAATTTATTGTGAATTATGGAAAACAAGTTTTCTTTGGGGAAATTCTAGTGCTTATTTTTATTTGTTTCATTATCTACTTAGCAATTAATTTAGGTAGTTCTTATATTACATAATCAAAATTATAAAAAGTAGTAAATGGAAATTAAGATTATTACAATTTAGTAATCATTAGTATAGGAAAATATGTTCCTGAGTTTTAAATGTAGTCTTATTATCACTGTCCTTTAAAGGGGTAAATCATGCTAATTAATTCAAGTGGTAAAGTTATTACTTGCTTTTCATGCATCACAGAATCGCCTATTTCTTATTTATGTATTTTGTCTGCAGAGTTGCTCAGAAACTAGCTAATCCTAGTGAAATATACTGTCTTTTTAAAGAGACATGTGACAGCCTTATAAAAACACAGTGCCATTTAAATGTAATTTTTAAGAACAAATGACAATTGAAGAGATTCTTAAGTGTGTACACAAATAATATTACGATTAGAAACTTCTGTTTGTAAAGTTTTTCCTTGAAATTAAACTGTTTCTGTTGTCTCAAACATACAATAATTTTTGTATTATAATTTATCTCAATATACTTTTAATATATTCAGGATTTGGGAGCATAACATTCTTAAGAAAGTGTGCGTGTGTGTGTGTGTGTGTGTGTGTATTACTCACTTAAATGACATTTAAAATAAATTTTAAATACCATTAAACTATGTACATTTAAGATACACCTATTTACTTGAAATCTTTATGACTTTTGATTATTGTGTTTCAAGACATCATGATGAAAAGACAAGCACAATCAATTCCTCTTCTTACATTTTCTTATCCTGTTTTTTACTCATTTCTTTTTTTATATAGATGCTTTATAAGACCTTATATTTTATATTGTTTATTATAAAATAAGAAAATTTGCTTTATCTCTCACACCTGAAATCTGTCTTAAAGGAATACCTATTTTAAGAAATGATATAATAACAAAAACAGATTTTGCAGGTGTTTACTATTTTTAATATAGTGGCAATATTTTTTTATTAGTGAAGCTACTTTGACAATTATGAATACGATTTCCTCAACATTAACCCCCATCATCCAGGAACAAATCGGGTTGAGTAACTAGGTATGATGGGGGTGGGAGGGGCATAGTTCATTATAAATTTTCCTAATGGGAGGTAACACTTTTATTAGACATGGTTGAATTTTAATATAGTGTTTCTGAGTGTGTGTGTTAAAACTGATTAAATATTTTTAAATGTCTGCAAATGCTCTACTCTTTAAGAATAGCCATGGGAAGCAGTAATATATTTCATGAGTTTAATAATTTACTGTTTTCCAAGTGCTTATGATTTTTTTCTGTCATTATCCTCAAATGTATTTTTTGAAAAACTTTAAGGAATAGGCAAACCACATTATTATTGATCCCATTATAATGAGAAGTGAATTAGGGCCCAGATGGCTTAAAGGACTTTGGAAAGGTCACAGGGGTAATAGTTGTTTGAGTAAGAGCCAGAATGTGTCTTATTCTTTGACTTTCTTTCTCTAATTAAACTGAAACCTGTGCTAAAATTGGCCAGGTGTTTATAAAATATGATGGCTGTTAAAAACATTTCAAGATTATATTTGAAGTTAGTTCAATTCAACAAAATAAAAGAAACAAAATCTAAAATTTATGAATTATATGATATCTAATTAAATTCACAGTCAGGAATAAGTTCAACTTCATGAATTAAAAATATATAAAACCATGATCTCTAACATTGGTATCATATAAGTAACTATTTAATTAAGGGCAATAATTCATTATATTCTGTTTTCCATCTATATAAAACAGAGATACATGTGAAATTCAGGAAATTATATTGTAAGAATATTGAACATACCTTCATCTGTCGTACAAGTTTATAATGTGAAAATAATTAATACTTGGACATAAATCTTTATTTATCTGAGTATATGCTATACTTATAATCCTATGTTTTTCACCCTTTCATATGTAAAAGATTATCTGTTTAATGGTTAGGAATAAGGCTTTGACCCAGTGTATCTTTCTAAAATAACTTTGAAAAAAATGATTAATAATAATTCAACAAAGAAAACAAATTTGTAAATATGTTTTTTACTTATCTGCATGATTATACCTACAAATCTGTATATTCAGGATTGATTAAAAGAGAACACTTTTATTTTACCAGGTAACAGTGTTTTAAATTTGTATGTACTTGAAGTGGTCATGCTGCACCATATTATCTTTATAACATTTATTGTCCTGATGAGAGAAGATTTCCAAACCATATTGTACTCATCTGACCAAAAACGGAACAGCAATAACAACAAAAGGAAATTCTATGTCAACCACTTTTGCCAAACACCAAACCTCCATCCCCAGTTATCTGTAGGCTGTGGGTCATGGAGGGCTTGGAATGGAGAGATCTTCATTTACTCTCTTTTCTCTCTCTATTATTTTAATGATGTCATTGCAAAGCCAAGTGTTAAATAAATTATTTTCTGCCAAATATAACTATTACATGACAAAAGCCTAGCAAATAGAAGGTCATGACACCAGTGGTTCTAGTTATTAAAACTTTTTGCCTTCCTTGGGATTATACCATGTGAGTTTGTGTAATTGTGTCTTGGGTATTCATTAAATCTGACTCCTTGGTGAATGAGCACATTAGTGAGATAACACATCAATTTTCCATGAGACTTGAAATGTGTAAGGGAAATTATGTCAGCAAGGTCACATAGATAATCTCTCTGAAATTGTAGATGTCAAACTTTATAAAAATGTATTTCTGGACAACTTCATCATACATGTGATACACATAATGTTCAGTGTATTATTAAAAAGAAACACTTGCAAATATGAAGAATATTTACTTAATTGACAAGTTCTGTATGCTTTACAATGAAGCGATTATGATTTTACTCAGCTTGGATATGAGTTATTTAAGTAGCCCTCCCCCTTCCTTTAAAAAAAAATGTTTCGTTTTGAATTCCCACATCACATATTTGAAAATAGTACAAGCAGATGTCTCATAAGGAAGCACAAGTAAGGGGCTGGTAAGAGACTAAACTTATAATAATAATTTTAAAAGAGCAAAATATGAAAGAAATAACGTTGAACTATTGGCCAGTATAGCTGATAATGGACAATAAATTCTGTGGGTTTTAGCAAATATTGAGTAATGTATGGAAATCAGAACAAAGTGTGGAGATAATTATTCTTCATGTTCAATGATGATATAAAGGTATAATTGCTACTTATTAAAAATTTTAACAAATATATTTTAAAATAAAAAATGGGTTATTTCATATGGAAGATTTAAACATTTCTTTCTTTTTTTTTTTAATTGGGGAATTGGGGGGATGGGAACAGTGCTGGGGAATTGGGGAAAGGGGAACAGACAAGTTGCTGTCGTTTTGTTCTTTAGTTGTGGAGGATGTTGCTTCACTGGCCCAAGTTGGCACCATCATTGCGCTCTTCTCTGGCGAGGCAGATCAGTCGCCGGCTTCTGGACGGCCATTCAGTGCGGCTGCTGGCCGCTCACGCTGGCTGCTGGCCACACACGGTAGCCCATGGCAATCCACTGCCACAGGGACTGCAGCCCACGCCGTCGCCGGCGACTCACGGCAGCCCAGCTCCAGGTTGAGCTGTTGTTCAGCATCTTAGCTGTAGAGGGCAGTGTCACTGGCCCTCACATGTGGGATCCGAACCGGGGCCCTCTGGCATCCCAAGCGAGTTCTTAACCATCGCGCCACTCGGCCGGCCCAGATTTAAACATTTCTATAATTGGCTGTGGTTTAAAAAAATTCTCATTTTATTGTTTCTCTTTAAAGTAAGCTCTTACTAAAATAAAGCAAGATATACTTCTGACTAGAGATGCTCAATGAACAATCAGCAAGAGTCTGGCTTAAAATAAATGTATGATAAATAATTTCATAAGGGCCCTTGGATTTTTCAGTCAGGAAGCATTGCCCATATTTGTGTACATTGTTGATGGCAAAAGTAAATAAAGACAGCAGGTTGCAGGAGAGGGCAGAGCTGATTACATCATGTAGATCTTGGGGATCATAAGTCACATGACAAGACCTGAAAGGTCTGTCCAATGGTGAAGGGTTCTGTCCTTTACAAAATAATAACAATAGCATATAAAGAGCTAGATACATTCAATGTTTCTTGAGCAGTAGTTTAAAACAAACAAACAAACTTCAACCTCCAAACTACAGAACCTTTTTGTCAAGGGCAATTTTATTTAGAGTCCCATGGTACACAAAATATAAAATGGAGGGCTGATTAAAATGGGCAGATGTCTTGGAAACCAGCCCAGAAACTTTTGGGAAACCTTTAGGGACCCAACCATTAAGGAGAACACATGAGCATTTTAGATTATACAGTGTTAGACCCAATAAAACTGTAGCATTTAGCTAGTCTCGCTCCTTTATTGTATTAAGATATTAAAGTTCACCACGTTTTGGGGTTTGCTTTTTACCCACAGGAAGTAGTCAGAAACTGTTTTCGGAAACCAAATCGAGGGTATTAAATCCACTCTGTTCAAATCAGTCCCTATTTTGCTAGCAAACCATTTTTAAATATATGATAAAAATAAAAGAATAAAAATTATCATCTCTTAAAGAATGGTTTAGAAGTTAATAATGACTGAAAATATAAAACTTCTTGTACACTTGAAACCTATATAATTTTACTAACAAATATCACCCCACTAAATTTAATTAATTAATTAATTAATTACAGTTAAAAAAATAAAACTCCTTTACTTCTAGATAAGATTTAAGAATTTTGTAAATATGGGTGTCAAAGATGAGTAATTGGATGTTAAAGTTTCCAGACTTGACTGTAGTCCCAAGGTTGAAAAGGTATCATAAACCAAAGTTAAGGAAGATTCATATTTTCAAAACAGTTATTCTAAACCTGGTTATTCTGAATCCTCTTGAATCCTCATGCCCTAGAGAGTATAAAAAGTGTTGAATTGTTTGATGTCATGATGGAAGGGTATTTTTGAAGTGAATTCCTTTGGAGAGAATTGTTGGGTATTTGTTCTGCTCTGACCCATAGGGAATGATGTGGGTTGATGTTCTGTTTTCTCTTAGCCTTTCCTGGGAGATGTGTCTCCTGCGGTCAGAGGAACATGTAGTGTCTGCCTAGTCTCTGTCTAGTCCATAGGACGAGAGATGGGCAAGCAGGTTGTACTGATGTTGGAACCAAGGAAGTGGCTGCTAACTTGCAGCCATTCACTATTTCTGGATTTTATCTAAGAGAAAAATATGCTTACACTGACCAGATTGGAGCCATGCAGAAGGAGTGCATTGAGGAAGAAAGGGATTGACTTAGACTTTATCCAACTAAGCAATGAAAGCAGACCAGACAGAAGGTGGAGAGAGACCATTAGATTCTTAGGTGTTAAGAAGTGAGCAAGCAGCAGTGGAAAGCTTACTGCAAGTGAGGTAAAGTTTCCAAATCCCTGCAAAATGGTAGATGAACAAATAAAACATTTGGGAGCAGGATTAAGTCCCACTCCTTGTTAAGATTATAAAATTGCCTGATTGTCTTCCACTGACTGAATTCAGTGTGTGCACACAAGTGTGTGTGTGTGTGTGTGTTCTGTCTGTCTGTCTGTCTGTCTGTGTCTGTGTCTCTCTGTGTGTAGTGGGACAGCCTAGTGCAGGAAGTTAAGAGAACATACCCTAGTCCAAGACTAGCTGGGACCAAGTTCCAGCTCTACCATTTACTAATGGTGTGCCCTCTAACGACTTAAATTCTTGACGCCTTCATTTGATGATCTGTGAAATGTGTATGAGAACACTGCTTACCTGATATGGCTCTTTCAAGGAATGAATGAGATGAACAATTCTCAGGAAGTGTAAAGTGCCATAAAATCATGTATTATTGCTAGTATTGTTATAAGTAAAATTTCTGGTAAGCTGGAAATCACGTTAGACAATGTTAGATCAAAGGTTATGCTTATCTCCATATTTATTAGACACTGTGAAACTATGCTCTAAAAAACCATTTACAAATAAGTCTTCCTCTAGATTTAAAAGAAAACACTACAAATAAATGGAGGCTGTGTGAGGGAAAATGTCAGGAGGTCCTGTTAGCAATGAATGATAGTTTGTAGAGAGTCAGCTGCTTTGAATGTTATTTGGAGAAATATACAGAACAGGTGGACTGCATGACCCGTTTGCCCTGTGAAAATTGGTATTTGAAATGACCCAAATTTCAACCTGAGAATTTTCAAAGTGACAAATTATGCTCATTTGGCTTGTAATGATGTTCTGATTACAGGCTAGAAGACCAATGATGGATTTCCTTGACTTCGTTTCTTAATGTTCTCAAATCCTGTTGTGTGACCTTTCCATATTCGTGCATATAGCAATATTTTCAGAAACAACTCAAAGTTTCATAATTATATATTCAAATATATGTTCATTTTCTTAGGGTAAGCTTACATGTTTTATTTTAAATCAATCCTTCTATAAGTGCTTGATCCTTATAGTATGCCCTTAATTTACTTATTTTAAAAATGTGTGATGAAAGCAGTTTTAAAAAGACCTAATTTCTTTTGTCTTTGGTCGGATTTATGAAGCTCTGATGTAGAGATACTTCAGATACACCTGTATAAAAACATTGACATTCGTTTTCACTATGTTTCAGTTATTTTCATTAGCACATTCTCAGTATTTATTGAGTTGCTGCTGTGCAGCGGGCCCAAGCCAGGCGCTGGAGATGCAAATGTAAACAGATCAGACCAGGGCATGGCCTTCATGATGCTTTCAACCTAGTGTGGGGACAGACTGTCAACAATCTTACATTGGTGACCGGTTGGCATATAGAGGGCATGGATGAGATCACCTGGGGAATATTGAGAAGAGGACTGATTTTAAATGCTGAGAAGAACAGAGGCTGATGAAACTGAGAACGAGAACCAAGTGGTGTGGGATGATGCCCAGTAGTGGAAACCATTTCCCAAAGGAGGTCATGAGCAAGTCCATAAAACGCCACTGATACGTCATGTGTGAAGTGGAAACATGGAGGTGATTGAACAGCTTGACAGAGCCCATTCATTGCAATGGTGGGGGTTGAAACCAAATAAAGAGGCTTCAGGAGTGAATCAGAAAAGAGAGGTGGAGACAGTACACATAACCATTCCTTAGAAAAAGTTTAGCGGAACTGAATTCGGAGAATCGCGATGTTTGCTGGAGGGGGACGCAGGCTCAGGGAGAGTTTTGGAGACAGAAGTTTAGAGCATGATTGAGTGACCCATGGAGAGCTGTAATAATGATTTGTGTAAGAAACCCCAGGATGAACAGGAGATGGTTCTAGGATGGGAGTGGGGAATAATGAAACTGTAGGTTGAACTTAGCAATACTAAAAATTACTGCTAGTGAGAAAAGACTTGAAAGGGAAGAGATTTCATGGACATGAGCACCAGCGTCAAGCTTTTATCTGTCCATCATGGTGCTGAGTGGCTAGTGAAATAGACTGATAGGCTAGATCAAGGTACACGGCTGTAAGGGAGATAAAAGAGTTGTTTCATATACTTGTAAATAATGGGCTATTTCTGTTTTCTCATCAGAACAGTTTCTCTGTTTAAAATACTTAGCTTTGAACTTAATACATACCAGCCTTCAACTTAAGCTCCTTTTTTTGATAATGCAAGTTAACCTAATATTTGGTTAAATGAATGGATTTGGGGTATATAATATTAGGTTAAGTGTATAAAATTAGGTGTATAAATTAGGTTACTTCCTTCCTTATTATAATACAATTTCCTGTTATATCTGACCTATTTGAGCCATGCTTCGGAGAAAAGATAAAGCTTATTTTTTACCCATCACAAGCTGAAAGGTTAAGTGAAGTACAGCCTGTCCTGGGAATGAGTAACTGTGGCCATGACAATGAAAATAAAAGTGAGAAACCAACAAGAACAGCTGAAAAAAAGTGGAGAAGATAGATGTACTCCTTTTCATTTTCATGACGGTTAATGTTATAGTTCTATTTAGAAGTTTTAATTTACTGAAATTCTTGAGTTATTATTTCAAATTGAAAGGGAAATATAGTTGTTACAATTTAATATGGATATTGAACTTAAAATGTCTTTATTTATACCAGTGATATTTATATTTTACATGTCTTGCATGTTTCTTTTTTGTGTGAGTGTGAGTGTGTGTGTGTGTGTGTATGTATGTGTGTGTGTGTGTGTATGTGTATGGCATATATATATATGGCACCATTTATAATCAGTGCTGAATTTTGATAATATACTAGGACTTGACCTAAGCTGTTTACATCTATTAACTCATTAATTTTCATAACTGGTAAGTATATCTCCCATTTTAAAGATGAGAAAACTGAGACAGAGACACAGAGTTTACTTAACTTGTCCAGAGTCATTTCGATAGTGAGGGGCAAACCTGGTGTCATCCTAACTATTCTATTATACACTCAGGTGTTTCTGTAGAGTCCAATAACAGTAGTAAACCTTACTGGTAGTTACTGTATTACAATTTTACAAATTGAAATAAGAAATGCAAGCCTATATATAACAGATCTCAGTATTTTAGAATGTAAATCATTAACAGGAGCTGAACCCCATTTTGAAAATGAGAAAATTGAGATTCAAGATGTATTTAACGATAATGAAAGAGGTAGAGGTGATAGTGTAAGTTTAGGGCAAGGGAATAAGTTTTATAGCAACTAATGAGGCAATTTAGTAATGGAGGCATCAGCAAACCACTTACTTTCTTTGTCATATTTCATTAGGAAAACAAATAGAAACAGAAAGAAAGAAATGTGAACAAACGTATAAACTTGTTAAGATATAGGGACTGTAGCACTTAACTTAGTGTCTTAAAGTATAGAATAAAAGAAAAACAATAAATCGAATTAATAAGTATTCTGTGTTTAATCTTTAGGTAAAATTGTTCTACAGAGAAAGCTTCAGGATTTATCTTATTCTTAAAGATCCGTACACGAGTACATGTATAGATACATGTCCACAAGAATATATACATAAGAGCCTAAGATATTCAGGTAAAAAACTGAGTGAAAAGAAAAAGTAGAATCATTAGGTGACTGGCATATATTCTTTTCAAAATCACTGTATTTTTGTTCCAATTAGGACTTAGGATTCTGTCTGTGGCAAATCATCCCGAAGGCATGAAACTCTAAAAATTAACTTTAATACAGCATCATTAACAAGAATTAGACTTTTATAGAAGAAGTAAAAAAAACAAGATGTAGAATCTGTAATATACTTTCTGTTTCATATAAAATGATAAAAAATATGTTGAGTAAAATTTATTCTGATATGTGTTTTATCAACTAACTCTTCAACATGTCTTTTGACAGTATGTGCACTTTTGCAGATAGCAGTGCAGCTGTAATGAACAATTCAAAATGTGAGAATGAAACGTTAGTCAGACTCCAGTAATATTTTCTCAGTTTTATACTTTCAGATATGCCAAACTAGGAAGGAAGTGACTGAATGTGAAATAATACTGCGTGAGCTAAATTTGACCTTGTTTATGCATATGTGTAGTAGTGATGGAGAGACTTTAACATTTTGATGGGATTGATTAAGATCTGAGTTTAAATTATTAAACTAATCTGACCTCTAAAAATATATTTTACATTCTCAGTCATCTTCAGCTGGATCAGAGTGCCAAGATTTTGTGAACCTAGTTGATCTCACTTCTAAACAAACACACTTTAGCTTGAGTAAGGCAACCTGCTATGATGGACATGGAGAAGCACCTCCCAGCTCACCCTCAAGAAAGGCCTTGCTGCTCCTGCTCCTGGGAGTTTTGTCAAGCGACAGACTTCAGCTGTCAACTCATTTAGGGGATCTCAACTGCAGAGCGCCATCCCACCCTAGGTCACGTCCCTCCTGGGGCAGCCCGAATCTAATGACTGATTGAGGTGGGGATAGAAAGACCTTGAGTGATTCAGCCCAACTCTGATGAGCCATTTCAGTATCACAGCTCCCTGTGGAGATTGCTGAACACATTAGGACTTAATCCTGCCTCTCAGCTCAACTTTTCCTTCCACACAGCTCTTCCTCCCATCCCTTTGCAAAGAGGCTGACTCTTGAGCACTCACGGAGTCTTTCTCACAGAGAAGCCAGATTATAACATAAGAAATATGGAGATTCTACCAAATTTATCATCTAGGCCCAAGGTCACAAGATCAAATTCTACAGGAGCTCTTTTACTTTATTTGGGTTATATAACAGAACATCGCAGACAGGGTGGCTTTTAAAAAGCAGAAATGTATTGCTCACAGATCTGCTGGCTGTAAGTCCAAGATCAGGGTTTCAGCTTGGTTCAGAGAGGGCCCTCTTCCGGTCAGGAGACTTCTCCTTGCATCCCCACAAGGGAGAAGGTCAGGCAGCTCTGTGTGATCTCTTCTATAAGCAGGCTAATCCCATTCACGAGGGCTCCACCCTCGTGACCTTTCTGACTGAGGTCAGTCAGAAACTCACAGTAGACTGAGCTGAGGAACTTTCCAGGAAAATGCTGAGGAGGGATAAAGCTCTCTTGAACTCAGTTGCCGTGGAACTGAAATATCAGTTAGGGATGGTAAAATAGAAACATTGCACGTTTGGTGACAAAAGATAGGGTCTAAAAGTTATCTCCAAAGTTCCTATGACTAGACACATAACTGATACTTTCCATGCCTTGTCTTTTCTTTTGTTAAATTATGTTACTATTAACACTGCCCAATTTACCTGATTCATATCACTTTTATTAGGATCATGTGAATTAATGTATGTGAAAACACCTGATATATTTTTTTCAGTTCCTTCCCATCTACCCAAAATGAATCCACTTAATTTTTTAAAATATATATTACCCATTGAAGGTCTTTTCTTAATTCAGTTTTTAATATCATTAACTGTATTCTGTCTTTTTGCATTTTAATGCAAGTAAAGCTTGCATAACCATGCAGAATACAAAAAAAAAACTTTCAATTTGGCCAGAATGTATTTTACTGGGGACAAAACTATGTATAAAATATACATTGAATTAGTGCTTTCATGCCATGAATAGAGAATGACCTCATAGAAAGATGAATTAAAATGCTTTGGAAGTTGTAAGGCATCCTGCTGGTTCACTTAATAAAATTAAACGTTGGCCATCCAAGGCTAGAAATGGAGGAGACAGAATTTTTACCACCCTCTCTTGTCCTTAAGATTCATTTTCTTCTCAAGGTCTGTTAATAATAACTACTGGCCTAAGGATATGGGAGTAGAACAAGGCATTATTTTTATCTTTATTAAATTTATTGGGGTGACTTTGGTTAGCAAAATTATGTATGTTTCAAGTGTGCAATTCTGTAATACATCATCTACTTATCGCATTGTGTGTTCACCACCCAGAGTCAGTTCTCCTTCCATCACCGTATATTTAACCGTCTGCACCCTCTTCTACCACCCCACCGCTTACCCTCTGGTAACCATTAAACTGTTGTCTGTGTCTGTGATTTGTTTGTCTGTCTGTCTGGTCATTTGTTGCTTTCAGTTTTATATTCCACATATGAGTGAAGTCATATGGTTCTCAACTTTTTCTGTCTGACTTATTTCGCTTAGCATGATAATCTCAAGATCCATCCACATTGTCGCAAATAGCAGTATTTCATCTTTTCTTATAGCCAAGTAATAATCTGTTGGAGGAGAAAGGCATTGTGTTCTCTAAGACTTCTGCCCAGTATGGCTATAAACTTGTTTGTGCTTCTCTGTATATTATATACAATATACCCCCAAATCAACAGCACAGACCTTGGTACATAACATATACTTGATACATAATTCCTTACTGAGTATAAATGAGTAGAGAGCAGAGTGGAGCATTAAAAAGTGTTTTCACTATCTTCTTAGGAATAAAACAAAGGGATGCAAACACAGAAAATTTACATTCCACCTTTAACCTTGAGATCAGTGGCCTCATTCAGAAGATGGACCCAACCAACTATGGATGAACTCAGTACCTCATGACCTCAACAAAGAACAAAAAAATAAAATTAATATCTGTATCAGAAATAGATTGTACTGCATGAAGATTTTTTCAATATAATAGGATAAAATGTCAGTTTGTTAAAAAACTTTACTGTATAAATATTGTTTTCCTGTCTTATAGTTGTCTAAAATCCCTATAATGTATGTGAGCTTTTTATAGCATATTTTTTGTCTCCACTTCATGCTTAGAGTCTGGCCTTCAGAATACCACATAACATTTATACAATAACTTGTACACTCTAATAAATGGCCATTGAAAGAGAAAAAAGACTCTAGGACAATTCAATTGTTCATAATCTTATTTGTGTCCATATTAACTTAAAATATTTTTTTATCACTACATCGGGACTACACCTAAAGTTTGAAGGGTTTCCAATTTAAAAAAGGCTCTTTTTTTTTTTTTTTTTTTTTAATCTCCAAGGGACAGACCTGAAAGAAAGGAAAGGGAGCAGACCAAGGCAAAGCTGAGACTGAACTAACTCAAATGACAGATCGATGACTTTTCCATGAAATCCTGGCTGACTCCTAGTAACAGCACCATGAAAGGATAAATAGAAAATGTACTTTGAAAGGGGCGTTTTACATTGGATAACAATGAAATGGACTTACACTGGGGTGGACACTTACTTGGTACCAGGAACCACTGCATGATGGTTCTCAGAAGTTGAGTGACTCATGTAGCCGTTCAACCCTCAGGAATGGGTTCAGAGAATTTCAAATGAGACAATACCATACCAGTCAGAAAATTGAAATTGTCACTGTCTTTCATTAGTAGTTTTTCTAGCTATTATTGTTTTCCAATTCTAAGAGATAGAAAGGATAGGAAACAATACATGGCTAGGTAAAACTGTTCACGCACAATTTGTAAAACCTCAGAACTTTCTGGCCACTATGGAACAGAGAATCAGATACACAGAAAATAAAAATTACCTCTTTAAACAATGCCTTTGCTGTTTAACTTAGAATGCTGTCTTCTACTAATCAGTTTATGATTTGGCTAAAATAGTGACAAGACTCAAAATGTTATTGTTCTAAAAATGTTTTCTAATTAATATGATATTTTGCTTCTACGAACCTCAACCCTCCCAAAACATTGCGGGTCCTTCTTTGAGGAATAAAATCAGTCTTTTAAATGTGTGTGTGTGTGTGTGTGTGTTTACAATCGCCTAACATGACTAAAAATTTATTCTTCAGTGCAGTGATGTATCTATAGATCTTTTTTATCCAACTGTATCAGAGTGCATAATAATGAGTAAATGATGTAGGAATACATTTATGATTTTAATGTTTATTTTCACCTCCTAAGTAGTTTGCTGGAATAACGTAATGAAAGTGGAATATAATGCTAGAGACTTTACCGGTACTTGCTGATAGTATAGGTGTAGGTTAATGTGAAATAGTGGTTCTCATCCCTGGCTGCACATTTTAAGTCCTTGGAAGATACACTCACCCTCAGATTTTCTGTTTCCATTGGCAGCAGTATGGGATCAGTTTCAGAGAGGTAACTTTCTAGAGTAGGTATTATGTGTCCCCGCCTTTCTTATGAGAATATGTTGGATCTAATAATTTGCTTCTCTGGTCATCATTGAGGATGCCAGGTGTTTGTCTCTAATTACAGAAGAATGTCTTTAAATACTAATTCCTGAAGTGTGTAAACTTTTCACCTGGAGTCCAAAAACAGCAAAAATTATATGGATTACACTTTATTAAATATAATTGGTATTTTGGAACTCTGTTTTATTTTATATTTAATATTGTGTTTATCAATTTTACATTTATTTATATACAATATATACATACATAGTTATATATATTATTGCATTATACATATATATTTAATAGATATATTTTATTTAAATGTTAATTCTGAGACAAAGTTATTGTCTGTCATTGAGTCAGTGGCATAAACATTTTAAAAATAAAAATAAAAAGACGAAGGACTCCTGTAAGAGTAATTTCACTTTTAATTAATTTCTTCCCTATATATGGTCTTTGTTTTATTTTCTCCTCTCTTGTTAATAACTACTTCTGGATCTGCTGATTTATTTATAATTTGTTTCTTCTTGCATATTGCACCTAGGAAATCTGAAAAAAAAAACAAGCCTCTCTTTTCTAGGATAATTTAATGAAAGCTCTTAAGAGTCAACTACGCAAACTTTTCACACACATGGATTTAATGACCTTTATTTTGCCAATCTAAGGTCTTTTGAGGAATCAGTTCATATATATGGTAAAGACCTCAGAATAAGTTTTGAATTGCTTATTCAATTCCCCAGAAATGTGATTTCCTGTAGGGTACATATTTTTTATTATTCATTCCTGAATCTCCAGAGTCTAGAGCGATTCCTAACGCTTAGTAGATGCTCAATTGATATTTGATGAATGAAGGAATAAAAAAAAACCCCAAGAAACTTGAAGTTGATGCTGCTGTGCAGTAACAGACCTGGGATAGGCAACGGTGGGATGGTTTCGCAGGTGACTGTTAACATGGACTAATTCTCAATATTGAAATAAATTGAATTTAAGGTATTTTTGTGATAGCTTCGGAAAATGTGTTGGTATTGAGAAATTGATTTTTGCTCTGTTACTGTGATTTGGAATTGGTCAATTTATAAATGTAGAATCTTATTTAAAAATGAAGTTCACTAAGCATTTATTTTATATGAGTTCTGCTTTTCGGCCATGCCAATTTATAATAAATTTACCCATTAGTTTTGTTTGCGCTTCTTCTTATTAATCAACAAAAGATTTTGATGTTGTCACAGCATATTTAGTATGTTTTGTTTAGCACAATTCATTAATTCATTCAATAAGCGTCTACTGAGTATTAACAAGTATCTCTTGAGATACCTGGTTACTTTGACTTCTAATTACTGCAAATGCTCCATCTTCAATTTTGAAATATGTTTACTTACTGAGTCAGAACAGTCATTTAAACGTGATTCTTCTGTTGCTTTCTTGGTTCTTACATGTTAGCTTCAAGCTCTGACTTTGACATCTGCTACTCCTAACATCTAAGCATGACAGTTTATTATGCCAACATAATAAAAATATGAAGTGACTATTTATGATGTCCAAGATAGTTAATACTTATTTTTATTGTGGACATATTTTATATTTGAGATTTCCAATAGCTTTGCTATAATTGATAATATTGGGTTGCCAAAAAAGTCATGACGCATTTTTGCAATGAAAAACAGAAAAAAATACATCATGACTTTTCCGACAACCCAATAAATACCAACTCTGTAACCTTGTACCACATAATTTATATAAATCAATTAAGACAAAGGGATTTCATGAGAAGCTTGTTTTGCTCATTTTTTTTTAACCTAAAATAACATTTTTGAATGGGGGATGACTTTGAAAGCTGGAAAAAAATCTACACTGGAAATCAGATCTGGATTCTAGCCAACGTTCTGACAAAGTCATCGACCTTGGCACTAAGGTTAAAGCAGACCTTTTAGGTTCAGCCTGAATATTTTCATAGATTAAAACTGTCCACTTTATTTAAAGTAACCTATTATCAGACAGGTGATACTTTTGCTGTATAACATGCAGTAAAAGAATTTAGAAAAAGTGACTTGTTGCCAATATATTCATATCATTGAATCCAGCCATCTGGCAAATATTTTTCTTAATTGCTTTTTAGGGTGTTATGTGCAGCAAGGAGCTGATGTAGGCTAGCTCCCCTGCCTGCCATTTCTACATTAATATGGAATCTGTCCTCTGATACTTATTGCCACGGTCCATCTTTCTTTTACTCCCTTTGGTTAAATTCTAACTTTCCTTTTTTTAGGTACATATATCATTTTTTGTAATGATAGACAAATGAGGTATTTGATGGAAGTTCTAAAGTTATATAATTACAACCCAATATATTTGACTACTCAAAAGGAATTTCCAGAATCATTATTAATTTATTTAATTTCATGTCACCTAAAATACTTTGCTTTCTTGGACTTAGTAGATTATTAACAAATGTTGTTGGAATGAACAAAGGGTGTTTAGAAGAGTATATGTATGATAAATTATAGTTAACTTGTGTTTTATAATGTTTTAACTTGTAGTAAATTTCACACCGTAGTTGTAAACTCTTACTTACTTATTCATAAACTCTATTTTACATCTTAATAGGATTTTCACAATATCCTATTAAGTCTTGGAAACTTCTGTTATTACTAAACTTTTCAAACAACGGTCCACAACTATTTAAATTACAGTTATATATGGAAGAATATAAAAGTTGACTTGCTGTACAGTTAATTCACCTTATTATGCTCCCCAATGCTGCTGAGACTTTGCAGACAGACCTCTAAGTGTGGTAAAATGTCATGTGGTCCTACTAAGTTTGAACATTTCATCGCACCTGAAAAACCACCCCCAGTAAATTCTTATGACATGAAAAATATTTAAAAATCTGTGTCTAAAGCACTAATTTTTTAATGACTTCATGATATAGGTGTTGTTATATATTTCTGCAACATAAAACATCATGCTTAATAACTTTTTCTGTTTTGTTACACTTTGGAATTCAGGTTATCTTAAATTTATATCTGAGTTTCTAGGCACATAAATGGGAGATAATGTAACTATTTTTGTAATGATTATTAAATAAAGGCATAAAATCACTGATTCTTTCAATAGGAACCCAATGGAATAATATCTAGTACTGCTTGGTTTGGTATCTATAACATTTATAGTTAACTCAGATTATTATAGAGATTAGATAATGTCATTAAAATTATGAGATTAATTTCCACGTGGATGAGGAGATAGCCAATATCTCTCTTTAGAATATAAAAGGTATTTATTAATATTTAAATAAGCTGAAATCATACTAATAGACACCTCTCAGAATTTTAACATTGTCTTTAGAAAAAAAATCAGATACTGTGATTATTATAGAATATTAAAATAAAATATGCTAATTTTATACCAAGCGAAGTTCAAATAATGTTTGATGCTCTTAATGAAGCAAATTTGATTGTAGCTCTTTGACAAAGAAAAGCTCTGGGACAACTGATTTTTCTTATGACTCAAAAGACCTTGAACCATAGTAGTAAGTGCCATGAGTGCCTTGTGAGAAGTGATTTAACTGCATGTCAAATCATGACTGGGATTTGAATTTCATCATGCTTTAGTTTTCCTTGTATTTAATTTGTAAACTCTAGATTTAATATTTGTGTGTTTTCAAGTATTGCAACTTACCAAAAGGGGACCTAGAAAATATTTTTTTTCTTTTACACTCATCCTGTATTATACTGTGTTATAATCCGTATACATCCTCTGCAGTCATGGGGATGAAGCAGTTAATTCTGCTTAGGGGAGTGCTGGAAAGCTTTGCCAAGAGGCTGCCATTCGAGCTTCATCTTGGAGACTGAGTACATGTACTAAGCAAAGACAGGGCAAGGAAGGGTAAGGATGTAAAGACATCTACAACAAACAAACAAGCAAATACACTCACTGTGTGAGGGAGTGATAGAAATATATAGATAATTGTAAAGGGTCTTTTTTTGCTAGCTAAGGGGAATTGCATTTTATTATGTAGTCGGTATGAATCCCATGAAAGCAAAAAGCAAAGGAATGTAAACTGAATTTTTGTAATTCAATTGTGTGCCTACTGACTTCTTGTAAATTAAATCATTATTTGCATAACATCAGAATGCTATTGGGTAAGAAATCCTTAGAGGTGGAATGTAAATGTTTTCGCGATGAAAATAGATTGCCTTGTAAATTAATAAAATGATATATAAGGGAAACAGAAACAAGACACCTTCTAGATTATATAGTCGTATTGTTTGCATGCGTATAGCAATAGCACAGGTCAATGAGAGTATTGTTTTGTTGAAACACAAACCTTCAGCAAAGTCGAGCTTGAATTTCAGCAGTAGTAAGGATTGTATACATAGGTGAGTTTTGGCAGTCAGGAGGAAGAAAAGTGTTATTTGTTCTAGACGTTTGTGTCTTTGCCTGTTGTCCCTAAGACCAGGCACTAGGACATGGTTGTGAGATGGAACCTCAGAGCTTGAGGGAAATTAAAGCCATTCTGTTCAATCTGTCACCCCAAACAGGGAGTGAAGCCTGGGACTCGAGCACAAGTGAGCAAACCCAGATCCAGTTACCTGAACTGTATTGTCGGGTGGGGTTTGCCCACAGGGAACTGGAAAACAACGTGATTATGAAGAACGGGACACAGAGGTTTTATGAGTCCACAAATCACTCTAACCTAATGTGTACGCTTGGGCTGTAGTTTATTTCGGCTTATTTAGATAACCATTACAGTTACCTATTCCAGAATAAAGGATAACATGAGAACTTGTCAGCTGGTAGGAGATTGAGAGTATGTGAGGGCCGAGAGCTAAACTGATCAGTGTAAGAAGACCCTCCCCAAATGATAAAAAATCAAATAATTCACATGCATAGAAATTAGTTGATTACTAAATCATTACAGTTAAAGGTAAAGTGCATACTAGCAAGGAAATACAGATGCTTTCATCTCTTCTTTTTCATGTACCTTGTCAAAAGGAATTAATCCAAAAATTATAATATATAAGGTTAGTTGTGCGATTTAATGTGCTTTTTAAGAAAAGCATAGCTGTTATTTTTCCAAGTTAAATAAGTAAAACTGTACCTCTGAATTATGAAATGACTCTGTTTTACTACATTTTCATGACTGTGACCTTCAGTAACCAAAGTAGTGTAAATGCTGTATTAGCCCCTTTGAAGTTAATTACAATTAATTGCTAGAAAGAGTTTTCTAAGGTATATTGACTGTAACAAACTATAAATATTTTCAAATTATAAATTGGTGTAGGGAAATGTTTAAAGTGTGGAATATAAGACTGGACAATGGTATGTGACCTTAAATCAATTGACAATGAATAAAATAGAAAATATTAAAGAAAAATTTTGATTATCACTTCAAAACTTCTAAATGTCTTCAGACTATAAAATGCAATCTCTGCTAGGCAGCAGAGGAGGATGGAATTGACACCTTGGTTGTAATATTAATACCCATTAAAATAGTTTGTAATATTAAGAGCCCCAATGGGAAGCCATATATACTAAATATTGTAATTTTTTCCTAGACTATTTTTTGGTATTTAAAATACCTTTTATTTTTTAAAGATTTTTATTAAAGTATAGCTAACATACAATACATTAGTTTGTGTATACACAATAGTTATTCAACATTTATATACCCAAAGAAGTGATCACCGTAAGTCCAGCAACCATCTGCCACTGTACTATGCTATCACAATTTTATTAACTATGTTCCTCAGGCTGTGTATTACATCCCCATGACTTATTTGTTTTATATCTGGAAACTTGAACCTCTTATTTCCCTTCACCTTTCCCCCTCTCTGTTTAAAATTTTCCATTACAGTTGACATTCAGTATTATTTTGTATTAATTTCAAGTGTACAGCATAGTGGTTAGACATTTATATAATTTAAGAAGTGATCCCCCTGACTAGTCTAGTGCCCACCTAGCACAATACATAGTTATTACCATATTATTGACTATATTTCCTGTGCTTTACTTTATATCTTTGTGACTATTTTGTAACTACCAGTTTGTATTTCTTAACCCCTTCACCTTTTTCACCCTGCCTCCCAACCATCTCCCATCTATCACCCCAACCAATCGAGTGCCCATCTGACACCACACGTAGTCATTACAGTATCATTGACTCTATTCCTTATGCTGCACCCTACGTCCCCATGACCACTGTGTAACAACCAGTTTGTCCTTCCCTTCCCCTTTCTCACCCATTTCCACCTCCCTCCTGTCTGGCAACCATCAAAATGTTCTCTGTATCTATGAGTTTGTTCTGTTTTGTTTGTTTATTTATTTTGCTCTTTAGATTCCTCAAATAAGCAAAATCACATTGGATCTGTCTTTCGTTGTCTGACATACTCCACTCCGCACAGCACCCTCCAGGTTCATCCATGCTGCCGCAGATGGTAGGAACCCATTCCCTTCCATGGCCCAGCAGTATTCCTATGTACCACCTAGTCTTTGTCCATTCATCCATCGATGGACACCCAGGCTGCCTCCACATCTTGGCCATTGTAAACAATGCTGCAGTGAACATATGGATGCACATGTCCCCTCAAAGTCGCGTTTTGAGTTTCTTGAGACAACTTCCCAGAAGTGGGGTTACTGGATCCTTTTTTGTCACCTGTTATAGCCTTTGTTTTAAAGTCTATTTCGCCTGATATGAGTATTGCTATTACAGCTTTCTTTCTTTTTTTTTTTCTTTCTTTTTTTTCCATTTTCATTTTCATGAAATATCTTTGTCCCATCCCTTTACTTTCAGTCTGTGTGTGTGTGTCTTTTGATCTGAAGTGAGTCTCTTGTAGGCAGCATATGTAAGGGTCTTGTTTTGTATCTATTCAACCACCGTATCTTTTGATCAGAACATTTAACCCATTTACATTTAAAGTAATTATTGATAGATATGTAGTTATTGCCATTTTATTATTTATTTGTTTATTTATTGCTTAAAGAAGTCCTGGTTTGGTGGTGAGGGACTCCTTTAGGTTTTTCTTCTGTGGGAAACTCTTTGTCTGTCTTTTTTTTTTTTTTTAAGATTTTTATTGGGGAATTGGGGGGATGGGAACAGACAAGTTGCTGTCGTTTTGTTTTTCAGTCCAGCTGTGGAGGACATTGCTCCACCGGCCCAAGCTGGCACCATCATTGCGCTCTTCCAGGGCGAGGCAGATCAGTCCCCGGCCTCTGGACGGCCACTCACTGCAGCCGCTGGCCGCTCACGCTGGCTGCCGGCTACACACGGTAGCCCATGGCAACCCA